>NC_041214.2:130262700-130263638 GCF_002837175.3 Physeter macrocephalus
GACACTGATGGAAGAAATTAAAGATGATACAAACAGATGGAGAGATATACCATGTTCTTGGATTGGAAGAATCAACATTGTGAAAACGACTATACTATAGGATTCAGTGCAATCCCTATCAAACTACCAATGGCATTTTTCACAGAAATAGAACAAAAAATTGCACAAGTTGTATGGAAACACAAAAGACCCCAAAAAACCAAAGCAATCTTGAGAAAGAAAAAAGGAGCTGGAGGAATCAGCTGACTTCAGACTAAACTACAAAGCTACAGTAATCAGTATGGTACTGGCACAAAAGCAGAAATATAGATCAATGGAACAGGATAGAAAGCCCAGAGATAAACCCATGCACACATGGTCACCTTATCTTTGATAAAGGAGGCAAGAGTATACAATGGAGAAAAGACAGCCTCTTCAATAAGTGGTGCTGGGAAAACTGGACAGATACATGTAAAAGAATGAAATTAGAACACACCCTAAGACCATACACACAAAAATACTCAAAATGGATTAAAGACCTAAATGTAAGGCCGGACACTATAGAACTCTTAGAGGAAAACATAGGCAGAACACTCTATGACATAAATCACAGCAAGATCCTTTTTGACCCACCTCCTAGAGAAATGGAAATAAAAGCAAAAATAAACAAATGGGACCTAATGAAACTTAAAAGCTTTTGCACAGCAAAGGATACCATAAACAAGACCAAAAGACAACCCTCAGAATGGGAGAAAATAGTTGCAAATGAAGCAACTGACAAAGGATTAATCTCCAAAATTTATAAGCAACTCATGAAGCTCAATAACAAAAAAACAACCCAATCCAAAAATGGGCAGAAGACCTAAATAAACATTTCTCCAAAGAAGATATACAGATTGCCAACAAACACATGAAAGAATGCTCAACATCATTAATCATCAGAGAAATGCAAATCAAAA
>NC_041214.2:130264020-130289318 GCF_002837175.3 Physeter macrocephalus
CAGACGTAGAGAATGGACTTGAGGACACAGGGAGGGGGAAGAGTAAGCTGAGACAAAGTGAGAGTAACATTGACATATATACACTACCAAATGTAAAATGGATAGCTGGTGGGAATCAGCTGCATGGTGGCACAGGGAGATCAGCTTAGTGCTTTGCGACCACCTAGAGGGGTGGGATAAGGAGGGTGGGAGGGAGACGCAAGAGGGTGGGGATATGGGGATATATGTATACATATAGCTGATTCACTTTGTTATACAGCAGCAACTAACACAACATTGTAAAGCAATTATACCCCCATAAAGATGTTTAAAAAAATTAAGGAAATTTTATCAAGAAACTAAATATAAGACCTAATAAAATAAAACGTCTTAGAAGAAGACACAGGAAAAAAAAAAAAAAAGATTAGAGGTCTGGTACTGTTCACCCAAAACTGTGTTTTTGAGAATTTAAATACAATGCACAGTAAATTAGATTTGATTTCTGCTAGGTTATGCTTTGATACTGCATTCAGCCCAAGCTGGCTTCAATCAAAGTCACGCTACAGCTCTGTTACGCTAATGCCCACTGCTGTGAGTGAATGGGTGATATGGAAATCTGATGGCTGAACACGAGTAGGAAGCATAGGCCTTGCATGAGGTGGGCTTGGAGATGTGGGATGGGGAACCCTAAAGGTTATCACATCATGTTCAGAGTTGTTTTTACAGGAAAATATGACTTTCTAGGGCAGACATGAACCTGGAGACAGTCATGAAGAAGTTGCATACATTAATATGTGATAGGGTGGTTATAGGCACACTCAGCAGTTCTTCCTTTGGGTACAATTTTGCACCTGAGTGAATAAGCGTCTTCTTCTGTAACAATAAAGATTATGAACTTTGTATCCGAAACTCAAGTATAAAATTTTTTGCTATTTAATATTTTTTGCTTGTTAAATTATAATATATTCTATAAGCATATTTGAAACACACATTCTTCCATCATTTGCCTGTTTTAAAGATTTGCAAGTTGAAAACTGCTTAATACAACAACAATAATTAAAATGAATTGAGTGCTTATTAAGTACCAGGAGGTGTGTTAAACCATCCACAGGCATTATCTCATTTAATAGTCAAGGAGCCCTATGTCTTAACTTCTATCATTATGATGTAAAGACCAGAAAATTGAATCTCATGAAGGCTTTTCAAGATTAAATCAACAGATAGGAAGAAGGACTTGACTTCTGATCCGTCTGATGTAGTTGGACCTCTTAAACACATATGGTGCACTTCAAACCATATGACTAACTGAGAATCTGTCATGTCTATTACCAAACTGAAGGGTAAGAGTTATATGCTATAATTTCCAATATGGTATAATGTTGTTAAAATCATAACATGTTTTTCCTAAATAATTGCTTTTATTGTTAAAGTACATAAAACCTATAATCTTGCTCTTTCTGTGCCACCTGTAAGTACAACCTTTCTTAAGTATACTTATTTCAAGTGATTCTTTATTCAAAAACCTACAGTGCTTTTTCTATTGCTTGCCATTGCAATGCTTGCAAATCATTCTCCTCTGTGTAGCATTTTGTCTTCCATCAGCTGGCCCAGGGTTTTACCATCCTGATGCTCACCTGTCCCCAAACTAGCTCCAGCATTTCAGCAGACCAGTCTACTTTCAATCACTAGCATGCGTATTGGCTTGTTCTAGTGGTTAATCCATCTTGATATCTATTATCCTTTGATCCACCTTGTCGACAACGATTAACCTGAACACACTCTAATCTTGTACTTTTCTTGTGTTCTTCCCACTTAAGGTATTTGCCCTTGCTTGTATTGTCTTGTTTCTCTATTTGTTCCCCCTGCCTGTGTGCCTTGATTCTTCTGTTCCATTGTAAACTCTTAGTGGTATGGTGTGCTGTCTACTATTTTGCAATGAAATGGTATCTTTATTTGGCCTGGAAAATCTCCAAACAGTGAACACTAAATAAAATTCTTGATTTAAAGCAAATACTCTCGCTTTTTCCCATCTCATCATACTAAAGAATATGATGCGTTCTTACCAGTGACAGTAACTCACTATTATAGTAATTTGGGTGGGGAGAAGTCAAAGAAAATATGTTTGAAAAATTTTCCTAACTGATTCTTATATGCCCCTCTGTAAAGAATGCCCAGTATACCAAATGAAAATCTATAACTTAAAGACTATAAATGAGTAGCCACCACCCCAGAGTGACAAAAACAGCATAAAAAATGTTTACCAATTCTAAAAGTTCCTGCAAAAAAAATTAGTTAATAGGCTTAGCCTCAGCAACAAGAAATAGCAAAAATTCATTTCATTAACGTGAAATGTAGAGCAGGAGTAAGAGATGAATGTTTACTCAGTAATCAGAACAGGCTGGCTTCTAACTGATAAATGATTGTTTCTTCAACTTATTTAATTCTATTTAATTTTCACTATTTAACACCACTTGATTTCAGAAGAATTTCTGTTAATAAAACTGAAAATGCATAATGTCATAAAAATATTTGATTTGAAACTTATTAACACATAATCCATTCCAGAGGAAGTAATGAATTTATAATGAAAAATATAACTTGGGGATATAGGATTTAAAATGATCATTTTTATAAACCCCATTTAATCACATTTTGTTCATTTGTCACTATTTTTCAAGAATATAAATGATAAAATTGCTAAATTACCTACCTTTCCAATTAATCATTTTCTTACTGAGTCCATGGAAATAACTCTTCTGGATGAGTGCTGTGATTTCTTTCTCAGCCAGTACCTTACTTCTAACTAATATTAAAAATTCTTATTCCATAACAAAAACCAATATCTATACCTTTTTTCAACAATAATCTAATAATCTATCTCTCGATATATATGTTATATATATATATATGCTTTCTTAATGTCAAAATGAAAAAGTAAAACTACTAAATAGTCTGCTGTTTTCATAAATATGGAAAGTATAGTTGTCAAAAAAATAAAATGACTGAAATGAATCAAAATCTTTAGATTCTTCATCTATTTAGATTTCATATTCTACTCTCCACCTATGAGAGCCCTCGCATGTACAAACTGCATTCAATCCTTGTATGAGTAAAGACGTGTTCCAATTTTGCAGCTATACTCTTTATATTTTTAAACCACTGTTGTGGAATTTATTGATTGTGGGAAGACTAATTTTTGAAGGTTCATATAATATTGAAAACTAAAAGTTACTCATGGTTGTTCAAAATCTGATGACTAAAGTAGGCCATGAAGCTAGTCAAATGTGTTATATAGTATAACTATAAAATAATGTAAGTGGCCTAAATTGACATTTATAATAAATGGGAAAGCAATTCCAAAGTGGGTCAAAGGTACTGAGTTTTGGTGATAATGTGACATACACACAAAAAAGTATGTGTATGTTTTGTGATAGTGATTAAAACCATGTTGTTTAATGTACAGTCACAGATAATATGCTTCTCCTTGAAAATGAGCAATGTAAATATAAAAAATGAAAAGATTCTACCATTATCCAGAATAAATAGAATGCCTTTGAAAAGGATAAACTCATTTGGTTCAAAATACCCTGCACATTTAGATCTCACTGCATGCATATAAAAACAGTGTTATAATAAATAGCTCCACCACATAGCCAATTTTTTTTTAATTTTTGAATTTTATTTTATTTATTTTTTATACAGCAGGTTCTTATTAGTTATCTATTTTATACATATTAGTGTATACATGTCAATCCCAATCTCCCAATTCATCACATAGCCATATCTGACCTTAATTTTTTTAAGGCAACATATTACTGGAAAAAATAATAAATAAATAAATAAAGTTTATTATTATTATTTAATAATAATAAATTATTAAATAAATATAAAATAATAATTTATTATTATAAATTTGTACTAGAAATGAATTCAGATGTTTTTTGGCACTTTAACTCATAATAGTGTTTAATTATTTTAAGCAAACATTTACTGGTTTTATATGTTGTCAGGGTCTGAGGTTACTAAAATCTCTGTTCTCTGGAACTTACCGCCTACCAGAGGAAACTCACATGCAAACAATCAAGCATGACACAACATGATGAACATGGTAATTGCTGTAATACAGGATGTCCCACCATTACGAGAGTAACTTGACTCAGTCTGTCTCCAACAGTTGGGGAAAGCATTGAAAGAGAAAAAGAGAGAGCGAGAGAGAGATTTGTTCTTTTGAGATTAAGTAGGTAAGAAAGGAAGGGTGTGAGGTTGTTCCTCACGGAGGGAAAAATACATGCATTATGTTAGAGACAGAAGTTTTCCAGACTGCACCAATGCACCATTACCATCACCTGGCTTCACTGACACCTTTAGAAAAGCAGGTAAGTCTGTTTGTTAAACTGAAGGATTACATCAGTGGAACCATGTATTTTTCTGTGTAAATGGTCTTTACTGGCTTTAGCAAGGCCAACTTAATCCTCTAATGGTACTAAATATTTCTATATTGTAATAAATGAAATAGCTAACTCATAAAGTCACTAAGTTGGATATGTTTACAGATCATTTTAGATTTTATTATATTTCAGATTTGCACTTAAATTATAGGCAAGTACAGAAAATCATGTAACTATAGGAAATCATTCTGAAATCTAACATGCAAATTTCATAAAATTTGAATGCTACAAGTTACAAATTAAGAAAAAAATTAAATTTAAACAAATTCTGAATTGTAAATCACATTTTCCCATATTATACTGTCCTTCACCAATCTAGCTTTGCTTCTCTACTTTGCTTTCCGAACTAAAATACTGAGTAGAAAATAAAATAATAAAATTTTGTTTTCTTTAAGGGACTGTTAATTTTCAAGGAAAATACTATTAATTTAAAAACTAATGAATCATTAAATGAGGCAATATTTTCATTATTTTTGAAAAAGATCTCATTTTCACCAGCAGAAGAAAAGTAGTTCAAGTAGTGGTGAAAAAAATCCTCTCCAGATACTCACTGGGAAAGCTGGAGTTCTCAGTATTGTGGGTAGAAGAGGTTGTAAGTGTGGAGGTGAGGAGGGGAATCTATAGCTTAAAAATGGCTCTTCATGTAAATGGTGAGACAAGACATCCATTTTCCCTCACTTAACCTGTCAACTTGCCAGAACTGTCATGTCAGCACTCTAGCTAAACCACAAAGTTGATCACATCCCATTATCTCATTTTTTTAGAAAAAGACTGCATGAAGATGCCAATCAGAAAAAAAAAGGGGGGAAACTTGCAAGCAAGGAACAAATGTACTGAAGCTGAAGGGCTGCTTAGTTAACGGAATTTTAATATGCAACTGCAATGTTTCTTAATAACATTAATTACACGCTTAGTAAGGCACCATCCTAACTCATTAGTGCCTTCTTTTTTGTTGTATTTTATCTCCTACTAGCAGAATGGGGACTCTATGATTGGCCCGTTACCATTAATGTTGCTTAATCTTTTTATAGCACTGTTTAAAACTGTTTGCATAAACATTTTCTAGGCAAGTATTACCTATGTATGCATATGTGTATATCAATTAACTGCACCAACATTTGGCGTGCCCCTCCCACATGTAAATGTTATGCTAGACCTAGAGGCAGCAGAAAGATAAATACAACAATGTATTTACTGACAAAGAGCTAATAGTTTCGTAGGGGAGATGAAAATAATAGCCTCAGTGAATCTGGGAAGCCATGTTTGCCATAAGAGATTTAAAAAAGCTTTGAGATGTATTTTAACTCAAAATTTAATTTAATTTGGTAGTTTATATATTTTAATGAATCTAATTATGTACTATTCCCTTGAGTGACATTTAATATGTTTAAATAAGTAGTGCAGTGATTCAAATGTCATGCATATAATATTTAGGTGTAATGCACATCATGATATATATACAGTATACACATATGTAAATAGATATGATGATATCTTTCTGTCAACAAATTATTATAACTTATAAAAGTGAAAATTTTTACTTTCTAAGAAGGTGTGACTAAAATATTGATGCTATTTCTTTCTGGCAATAGCCAGTGAAATCTCTCAATACTAATCTCATAATACTGTTTCTAGCCAGAATATTTACATTATTGTGACATTTGATATTTATAGTACTTTTAACTACTAAGTTAACAAATTTAGTGTTTATTTCATTTTCATTTGGAGAGACCCCAAAATTAATAAGTAATGGAGTAAAGGCTTATTGCTCCACCTTCCTCTATTGAACATAACAAAATAAATGAATAATATGGAAAAACTACCATTGCCTCAAACCACAAATTGTGAAGTACCCCTGCCAAACAAGGTCAAATCTGGAGGAAAATGAGGATGCAAGGTGAGCAACAGTTAGCCCCATCCACAATCCTCTATCAATGACAATTTCACAAAAATTTTCTGTCAATACTCTGAGAGCCCATTCCATGATCCTTTGATGGAAAGAAAGGAGATCTAGAGTCAAGAAGGAGACTTGGGAAATATGAGACATGACTTTGCAGATAACCAACTAAAATTAAGAAGTCTGGAGAGAAGGTATTGAAGGAAAGAAAAAGCCAAGCCTACTATGGATGGCAAAAATTTAAGGGGGCCCCCATGACCTTCCCTTCATGGAGTTACTCCCATGGTTATGTTATGTTATGTGACAAAAGGGATTCTGCAGATGTAATTAAGGTAACTAATCAGTTGACCTTAAGATAGGTCTTAGGGACCTTAAGATTAGTTTAGGGGTCTAACCCAATCACATAAGACCTTTCAATCAGGGAATTTTCTCTAGCTGATAGCAGACTGGGAAGTGAGAGAGATACAAAGCAAAGCACCTGAAGGATTCAAGGGATCACTGCTGACTTTGAAGGCTGTGGCAGCCATGTGCAAAGGTTAGCAAGTGAACTGTGAGCAACTTCTGGCTGGCAGCCAACAAGGAAATGGGGACTTCAATCCTACAACCACAAAGAACTCAATATTGCCAACAACCTGCATGAATTCTGAAGTAGATTCTTCTGGAGAGTCTCCAGAGAAGCGCTCAGCCTGATCAGCATCTTGATTTAGCCTGTGAGATGCTAAAAAGAGGACCAAGTTGAGTCTGGTTGGACTTTTGATCTACAGAACTGCGGCCTAAAAATCGGGTGCTGTTTAAGTCGTTCAATTTGCGGTAACTTGTTATGCAGCAGTAGAAAACTAGAATACCTAAAAACCATCTTCATTACAAAGCAGGGAGTATGAAGGAAGATGAAGAGTGTTTCCTATGGAATACAGAGAGCTTGTAACATAAAGTGGTTTGCTGTGTATTACTAGAATCACTAGCTTACCAAGGAGAAAATAACATGTTTTTTGAAAACATTATATTCCAGATAAGAGTCCCAGTAGAGGTTACTGAATGACCCTGATACTTTTCACTTTCTCTTCTCCAAACATGTAAACCCTAGTTTTCAGCAGTTAACTAGATGATTAATAACCAGATAGGGACTAAAACAGGATCTACGTAAAATAAAATAACGCAAACTGTATATTAACTAATTACTTACTAATGAATGACAGAAAAGAACATAATCAATTAATCAAAGGGAGATAAAGCATTTATATCGTCCAAAAATAACCCAAGGGACACAGAAATACTTTAGAATAAATAGTTGTCCATAGTCTAAATAGAATTATGTACAACAGGGCTTCTCTTTGAAAAAGAAACAAACAAAAAAAATCTCAAAAAGGGGTAAAGGCATTAAAACACAAGTGAAGAAGAATACTTTGTTCAAGCTTATCAAGGAAATGAACAAAAAGTTAACGTAAATTAAAGAAATATATTTTAGAAATAAGGAAAAATGATAACTGCAATTGAAAAAGTTAGGAAGGTGATAAATAGGCATTAAGAAATAATACAATGTGAAAGAATGATGACTTCAAAATTATTATAGAGAAGTTAACAAATATGGAACTGAGACAAAGGAAAGCCAATATAACTGATGTATTTGAGAAAAAGAAGTGAAACAGCAGAAGTATTCAGAGATAAAACAGAAGAAATCATTTTGAAATAGAGTAAATTAAAGGATGAATCTACAGATTCTAGGGGTTGTGCTGTGCTAGGAACATTAGACCCAGGGTGATCAGGCCCAAGGTATAACCCAGCAAAGTTATGGAAGAAGGGAATACATTGGTATTCATATTTGTATTCATAAAAGGGTATCCCAGCTGAGGATAAAAATATTCTGTAAGTCTTGTACTTCCCTACAGTACCATTCAATACAAAAACAATAAAACATTTTCACCAAAGTCTGAGAAAAGAAAGTATGACTCAAAAGTTTTATACCTACCCTTCAAATTAGAGGCATTGAACAGACATTGTCAAACACACAAGGTGCTTCCAAAAGAATTAAGTCAGTGACTAAAACCAGCCAAGCATGGGAAGTAACCACTACTTGTTTTTCACTTAAAAAATTAGTATTAGCTAAAGATATTTTAAATGTTTCACATTATGGGAACTCAGTTAGAATATACAAGACAAAATACAATGTATTTTTTAACCTACAATTTAATCAAAACATATGGAGCAATGAAAAACGTGATGCTTAATAAAAATTAAATGGGACATTGCATAAAGTAGCTAATTAGCGCCAGGTGTAGGAAACATCAAGAGTTCCTAGGAGAGAGATGATCACCTCAGGTCATGGGGTAACACCTTGCCCAAAGAAGAAAGGCTGAAGAGAATAAAAGTACAGATTTCCTTCCAAGACATACTCAGGATGCCTTTTGCACAAAAGTGGATCTCGACATGAAAGGATTCGTATATAATATCCACATAGTTTCTGATTTTTAAAAAACTGTAATATTTCCAATATTAAGTTGAATTATATCCAGCACATTAAATTTTCCAAATTTCAAGGTGGGGTGGAGGGTAGGGGTGTTGAAAATACCAGCTGCATTATTTTTAAAGCATTATCTGATTTCTATTTTTTCCTGAATGAATTATTTCAGTCACTCACTTTTTTTTTTTTTTTTTGCGGTACGCTGGCCTCTCACTGTTGTGGCCTCTCCCGTTGCGGAGCACAGGCTCCGGACGCGCAGGCTCAGCGGCCATGGCTCACGGGCCCAGCCGCAGAGTGGGATCTTCCTGAACCGGGGCACGAACCCATGTCCCCTGCATCGGCAGGCGGATTCTCAACCACTGTGCCACCAGGGAAGCCCCAGTCACTCACTTTTTATTGGATCTTTTGGTGGCCTCAATAAAATGCTTCAGAGCATGTTATAAAAAAAATCCACTTCAACTCAAAAGAGAACTTTCTAAAATGAAGATATGTTAATTTTTGTGTTTAAACAGTTAAAAGACTGAAAAAATATGTCCCTATAGCTTTCTGTTTAGAATAGTGGCTGCTTCTTTAAAATAATAATAATAATAAAAGATGGGAATTTTGCCAAAAACGTATATATTTCTCAATACTTATACACTCTTGTGTGGCCAATTATATTCTATAAAAAGAAACATACTTTTGATATACTAAATTAGGAAATAATTGGAAGTTTCCATAAAGTTGTGTATTGTCAATTTGTTTTTGATATTTTAAATGAGTTTCACCTGATATACTCAGTTTTTAGTTTCCATACTGGAGGCAATCACCATCTAGCATATGGTATACACGACACAAAATGGAGCAGGCCTCAGCTTCACAAGCAAGGCAGCTGGTAGATTTGACAGTCCTTTTCCAAATTACTCATTATGTTTTGAGTTGCTGCTAGGAAAAAATGTGTTGCCCATCTCCAAAATAGATGTTCTTTTTTATTTTTAAGCTTGGGAAAGACTTCCAATAGAAAATAAGACAGATGGGTATAGGAAGCAAGATATTTATCTCTATTTAGACCCTTTTCTTCTGTCAGTTCCCTCATCAAAAGAGTTTTCCAAACAAACAAATGAATATTTCAGCATTCAGACCTAACTCTGTCCTAGGATGCACTTTTGCTCTCATATAAAGAATGCCTTTGGAACAGTAAAAAGTCAAAACCACAAGAAGGGTTGGTGGATTTTTAACGATCAAAGCGGCATTTGTCTAGATTTTGTGGTAAAGAGCAACTAGGGAAGTTAGATTCCAGGACTCTTTCTGAGGTGTTGATGACATTGCAGATGAGGAAGTGAAATCTGGAGACGTCTTTGCTCCATTGGCAAGTATGTGATTTTTTGCTTTCAGTAGGACTTCCCACATTGATGATCCTCAAAATCAAGAGTTTTCTTACACTCTCAAAAGTACAGGCAAGAAGGTGTTTATTCCAACTGTAAATTGCATAGAGTTTCCAATTCTTTGACTCAAATGCAGCTTATAAGAGTCATCCAGTTTGGAGGTTTAAAATGATTTCTAAATTGGCTTTCCACACAGACAATCAAGTTTCAATCTGGTATGTAATGTAGTGATTGGTTTCTGAATCTGTAAGTATTCCAGAATATGCATATATTTCTAATTTTCTTTTAAAAGCTTCAGACAGGAACTACCCCCTTGAACTTTCTCTAAATTTTACATAGTTGGTACATAGTTCTTCACATAATTTATACTAGAATCAAAAGATGGATTTTCTCCCCCTTCTGTGGTTTCTACTCTGTAGAATACTGATTATGTTATTGCTAAGAGCTTCAAAGTTAAAAAACTTTTAGTCTAGTAACAAATATTAATGTAGTTTTCTATTATTTGAATATTTAATTCATGATTTTACTTAATTTGTAGCTTCTCACCTTACAATAAAAGTTGGCATATCTATACTTCCTGAATTAAAATTGATGTAAAAAGTTGATGCAAAGAAAAAGCAGGCTAATTTCCTCATTATCAGTCTCTTCTTTGGTGATCCAATAAGAGCATATCAAACATTCAGTTTCCCAGATTAATAGTAGTTGTCAAGTTTAAAGTATAGTTCTTCATATTTCTGAGCACTGTCATAAGCCATTTAAGAAAGATTTATGAAATGACAGACTTTCCCAGAATAAAGTACAATGTGTCAAGAAGCTATTCTTTAGTTCCAGTCCAATGGGAATTTAAGAAATCATTTCAAAAAAGAATACAAAACAGAAATAACTTTTGAAATGCCTTGTAGGCGACAAATAAATATCAGTACTCTGTGTATATCACATTTTCTAAACAAGGTATTTTTTTATTCATGAGTTTTAATATCTTGGAAATTATTAACATATTGCTCTATATTCCGGGAGCTTGTGAAATAATATAAATCAAGAGGTCATGGTTTTTTGGCATAAGGCTTCTATATATAAAGATCTATAATTTAAATGTGATTTTTCCTGTTAATTTACGAAGTTATTATCTTATTCTTTCCCATTTACTTCTTAATTTTAAATGTCATACCATAGGTATGTAAAGTTATTATTACTATGAATTCTTACAAATGCAAAAAAATTAAAAACTATAGTATGTTCTTTAATTTTCTAACAGCATCAATTGTAAAAAGCATGATCAATTTAATAATTGTGTTTTAAGAAAAAATGCCTGCAGTTTATGTTCAAATTAATCATAAGCCATAAGCATACTTCAAAAATATTGAAATGTGAAATAATGTATGTCTCAGAAACTAGGAATGTGTTAACGAATGTTGGCATACAAAACTTTTTCACATATATGATCAATTTTGAACTCAACTCATTCCTATAGCAGTTTTTATACGTCAGGGCTTTTCTCTCCATTTTATAGAGGAAGTGATTGGGGATTAGGGATGTTGAATAACTGACAAAGGAAGTACTGCTCAGAAATGGCAGAGCAGAAATTCAGATTGGGAAGCCAAAGTTCTATTTATTGTATTTGCTATCCATAAAAGAGTACATTACATAACAATAATGTTTGTGAATGTTTGAACCAACGGGGGAAAAATGTTATGAGTCTGGATGGCTATACATCAAATGTCAACAATGTCAAGCCAGTATAATAAGAAAGCTTTTGAAGTTAGGTGGACCATTTATAAAGCTGTGTCAAATTGAATAACTTATTAAAGTATCTCTTGGTATATTAAAGAAGCAATGTACTAAATTAATTTATTCATTCACCCACCCATCCATTTATGCATATATCTATTTATTTACTTATAACACAATTATCAAGATTTCTTTTATTCAAACACATTTCTTGGTAGGTTAAGCAAAACTTTAAAAGACATGCAGAAAGTTTATCGATACATTTGAAAATATTTTATTTTTGTTTACAAATAATTACCACTTAAATTACTGCAAGCACAAGCTGTTAACTTCAGTTTTGCAAAGCCAAATGAAGAAAAAGATATATTCAAACAACTTTTCATGCCAAACAACACGGCTCATCCCTCCCTTTTCCTCTTAGTGTAAGCATCAACTTACAGTAACTTGAAGCATTCTAGTAAATTTTAAGTAGGCATGCAGATAATAAGTATGCAGCAGTAAAAAATGCCCTTACAGAGCGGAGACTCTAAGCAACTTAAAAGAAAAGTGCATAAAATAGTAGAACTTCTTAATTTAGTTCATAATCTTTTATATTAATGAATATCAAACATAACTAATAATTGAATATTTTATACACACAAGAAAAAGGAAGTATTGTATTTTTCTCAAGAAAAGTTAGAAGTTTATAATATTCATCATTCATATATTCTTTTACAAGAAAATTGTTACCTATTAATTGCTAAGTAACAAAAAGCCACTACAAAATGGTTTAGTAAAGTGATGAAAAAGTTAAGAGCAACTTTTACAGCAGTCCCTCAAGTAATATTTTAACAGGGGTGAACAAATGTATTTCATTCAGTCATATCCTACTATGCATGAGCTATGAAGCATTGTACAAAGCCATGCGAAATGGATAGAAGGATGGCTACTTACCAACAGGGCGAGCTGTAGACATTACAATGGTGTGGTGAGAACATAAAAAAGAAATTTAAAAAAAAGAAAGAAAAGAAAATTATCAGAATGCATGATGTGTAATGTTACATTTAAGTATGGACAGTAGGGTGACTTCTAGTCTCATTATTCAAGTATGAACAGGATGTCCTAGCTTGATAAAAACTGAACATAATTATAAATAGAACTCTAAGAAAACAATTACTTTGCACACCGAGATTAACTCTAAGCAATTTGAGAGATACTTTACATAAGGTCTTATTGTCATCATCATTTACTATAGTTATTATTTCAAAGATCTTTTTAGAGTTGAACAGCCTTGTGTTACCCCAAAGTTAAGAACCTGATGAATATAACTATTCAAGTCACAGACTAGCAAATGTCATGTCAATAAAAGAAGGCCTTGCTGTCTGATTTAAATAGCAATTGGATTTTAAGCATGGTTAGTCAGAACCATTACAAGGACTACAGAAAAGCCCCTGACGCTGCATTTCAGCCAGTAATAAGTTAAGATCACATCACTTTTCATCCGTGGACAGGGTAGATGAAAATATAACAAATAGGTTGGAACATCCTTAGAGATTTCAACTGAGTAGCTCTCTAACTACTGTTAAGCTCTTTTCTTTTTTTGGCAGAGGGCAGGAGACAATGACTGACAAACAGATTCTTGTTCATACTGAGAATGGCTTTCAAACTGCTGCTTCAACAAATTATTATTATTTTTTATTATTCTATAACTTTCAATCACTAAAATCAGTTGTCATAGACTGCCCCCTTTTTTAATGCACAGAAACTGTAAGAGACACACATGGGCTTAATAATACTTTCTTTAAAAAGAATAATGCCAAATCAATTTAGATAGTAAACCACTTTATATAAAAGCAATGGACAAATATAAAACATATGGTCCCATTTTCAAATGAAGAAGAAATAGATTTAGTAGTGTTTGAACTTTTATTAAATCTTACATTTCAAAATATAAATTTATTCAGCAAACAAGTCTTTCATCAATACCCCAGTGGGTAAAGCTCCACTGTGAACACAATGTAACTCTCGAACTTATGAGTATTTTTGTCTTGATGACTTGTTGGCATGGTGAGATAGATATAGCCATTGAAACCACATTTATAGACCTTCATTCACTCAACAAATACACCACAATTCTAGTTCTGTGCAATCTTTGAAACTATATTGGAGTTTCTTCTCTATGAGATTCATGGTCTTAGACTATTATTCACAATTAAAGGGGGGGTAATACAACTCAAAGGAGACTAAAGCAATTATAGCAGCTGAATGAAAATTCTGGCTTAGTGAAACTCTAGTGTGTCCTACAGTCTATAGTGGGTTTACTATAGCAAGAGGGAGAAAGTAAGTTGAACTACGCACAATAATTTCTTTCTTTTTTGGGGGGGGGCACAAAAATAACAACTAAGAACAAAACAACAGACTAACGTAATGAAGTTGTGCCTTATTCTAACTGATGAGATTTCTCTTGATTTTGCCAATGTCTAGTAGTAAAAGTACTTTGTGTTTCACTTTTGAATTTGCATTTTTCAGGTGCCACCTCGAGCTGAATCTGAAACATAATGTTTCCTTTAGAAACAAAAAGGCATTTTGAGTCTATGATTGTAAAGAGAGAAAAAGAAAAAAACATGGTGAGAAATCATGTTTTAAAGAAATAAAATATATTTCTTAGTCTAGGAAAATTCCAAAAAAATTAAAGCTTTATTGCTCTAGAACCAAGATAGTTTTCCCAATGAAGCCTTGATTTATGCAAAGCCAGTTTAAGCAACTGAAAAATGGGAAAAAATATGTTTACGAATATGCAGTTTGTGTTCACTCATTTTGGAGCCACTTTTAAAAAGTTCTTTTAGATCATGAAATAGTTGATTAGAATTTAAATGCTAGGAGGCTTATTATTGTCTAGCAATATTTCTTTCTAATTTTATGTTTGTCAAGTCAGCAAAGGGAGCTACTTGCTGTTAAGTTTAATTTTATAGTCTATTTTCACCATATTTCTGAAGTGGAAAACAATTGAGTAAGTCTGTTTCAGATTGTGATTATAAAACTTCTTTTTCTTTTCCCAAATTGGCTAAAGTGAATATCATGATAAAATTTTAGCAGAAACATCACAATAAAACTTGTCGTTGTAACATAGCAACATTTCATCCTGAAAAAAACCCAGCAGGTGGATGTTTTCAAAATCAGCAAATTAAACTAAACTGTGTCCCTGCATTAAATGGATGAAAATGGATGTGGCCTCTTGGGTCAGTTGACCCTATTCTAATAAAACAATCCAGAGAAGGGCTGAACATTTCATTTATGTGCATAGAAAAATGAGTGTAAAAAAATAAGCCGTAATTTTTTTTTTCCGTTAACCTCTTAGTATGAGAAATCCCAACCGTTTTTCCTAATGGTAAAAAGTATTTTTAAACAATTTTTACTCCACATTCTATTATATTATGGAGATTTTAATTCTTTAACCCTGTTTTTGAGGTTTCAGTCTTAGATGAAATGCATACTACACAGATTAAACACTCTAATCCATTTACAGGACACAGATTAGGGGAGAGACCATTAAGGTTTGCTGATTAAAAAAAAAAATCCTATTGAAAACAAACAACTCTTTCTATTAGTTTTGTAAATTAGCTTCAAAGATCCATCCAGGAGGAGCATGCTTTGTTAAATGAAATGGTAAACCTGAAACTTTCAACAAATTATGAAAACAATTAGCTGGGAAAGATCTTAAAGCAAACAGACCACTTCAAATCTCATTCATCCAAGCATTCAAGTATAAAAGGAACCCTGCTGCTTCTACAAACAAACAGCTCCTCACATTTTCTCACCATTTGTTTAGTCAGCAAATATTTTTTGGACGGGAACGTTTCTTGGTTAGTTGTTTATTTTCTTTTTCTACTTACTTTAGAAAAAACAAACAAACAAACTTTGGGCGAATTATGGTCAAGTGAATTGCATTTGAGAAGGACTGACTAGATAAAAGCAAACAAATATACATAAGTATATAATCACCTACCAGAAAATGTAGGTAAACTATACTAAAGTGGCTTACAAATCAGATTTTGATCATATATTATCAGTATATATATTCAATTGGTGTATCATCATAGCTTTTTGTGATCTGTTA
This sequence comes from Physeter macrocephalus, assembly GCF_002837175.3. Taxonomy (NCBI): domain Eukaryota; kingdom Metazoa; phylum Chordata; class Mammalia; order Artiodactyla; family Physeteridae; genus Physeter; species Physeter macrocephalus. Next base: position 130,279,991 of record NC_041214.2, read on the forward strand.
ACTAATGAGGAATGAAAATCTTTTTAAGCAACTAGCTTGCTAATTTTGTCTAAGTTTATTTTATATCTAAGTCCACACTAGAATATCTGGATGGGGGAAAAATGGATTAAGTGGAATAGGAATGAAGTGATTGAGAAGTCTGGAACTCACCAGTTTTTTTTCTAGGTATCCAGAGTAAATGTCTCTTAATATTTACCTGGAGGAAGGTTTTTTTTCTAATGATATGATGCCCAAATCATACATCTGGCAAACATCATTTTTCTTACCAGCTAGAGGACCAATCTGAGAATCCCTGACACACTTCTTGCCAATCCAAATTCCTCCAAGCCTTTCTCCTAATCTTATGAAAACTTCTTCGAGCAAAGCTGCACAAGGCTAAGAGGTCTGACTAAACAGGGTGAGATGCAAGTGAGACATGGATATAAACATGCAGCCAACTTCCTTATCACGAGGGATGGGAGGAGGAGGAGGCATTAGTTAAGGTACTGGAAGAAAGGCTGAAAGACAGAGCAATGGATGTTCTTGCCTATCTCTGAAGTTCTGTGAGTGTAAACAATGCCATGGGTAATATCTACCTGGTGAGAGTAAGTGTAGCTGTGTACTTGGTACTACTTGGTACCTTGGGCTATATAATTTACTCATATGGATCAACATGCACCACCAGGAAGAGAGTTAATTCATTCTAGCTCACTGTAGGGTTAAGTAATGCTTTCTTTCACTTATAAGCAATTGCAGGGAGTCTATAAACGAAAATTATTCCATGACTGAGATGGTGCATGATACCCAGAAAGTGAAAGTTATTACAGGAGCGGCACTGACTATTTCAATTTTTTAAGGCGCATGAACTTCACAAATCACTCTCTAAATCAGATTTTCTCAACATGGGAGCTCCTTTGTGTCCATTTTTCACCTTTGGAAGCAGTGTTAGCTGTTTCAGATTGCTTTTTGAATGCTGAAATAAAAAAGAATTTCAAAAAAGGTCTACTAGGATAAAGTGACAATCTAGTAAACAGAAAACCAAGTATCTTTGAAACTAGTGACATTTAAAAGCGGTAAATAGTTCAGAACAATGGAACCATAAAAGATTCGTGTAAATCTTTCCTATTTTTAAGATTTACTTTTAAACTACATTAGCTATTATTTATTAAATACAAATTAATCACTTCAAATGATCATCCCTTCAAACCCAAATTTGAAAGCAATTTTATGTCAACTAAAAATAGAGAGGACACAAAATCTAGGCATTTTAATGTAATAATAAAAGAGCATAAGCTATTATTTTGATTGTGAGTTCACTTACCAATTTAACCAAATATTAGTCTGCTGGTTCAATTGTATTTCACATCTTAAGTCTCTTACCTCGGACTGTGAGGGTAGCAGAAGCTTCCACTTTTCCAACCCGATTCTCAGCAATACACATATATGTGCCTTCATCTGTACTCATGGCCTTTTTAATTCTCAGTGTGTAATCATCTTTGATGTCATACCTGTGTAGAATATGAATTGGTTTTATTAAATAACATTGATTATATTTAGATAACACTAAGTATTCACCTTCATTTTTCTCTTTTATACTGTATTTTACCTAAAATAACACACACACACACACACACACACACACACACACAACGTTCGGCCATAAAGTGCAACTGCTTAGATTAAAGGTACTGCTAATAAGATCATTAATTTTGTATCTTATCTCTAGCTGCTTGATTATCAATTACCGATAATTTAGATATGTATACAACTCTGGCTGCATCAAAACTATCAAAGGCATTATTAACACTTTGACTTTTTTTGGTAGCTCTTAGATAGTAAGAAAACAATGTATATTTCAGTTTCTCGGTGAGTTATATTTTGTAAGTTACACTGCATTCAAATATATGATTCATTTTTTAGGTACCTTGAATATAATAGAGCTGAAATATATTAAAGGAGAAAATTCTCTTATTTGTTGGCAAATTGACAAAAGAGACATTGGCTAAAAGAATTAAGAAGGGGTAATCCTTTTTTAAATTAGCCATATTAACTTTTAAAACATCAACATGCCTTGGAGTGATTTCTGGAAATGCACGTCCTCGGCTCTTTCACAAACATTTATCGTCACACTTCTATTTTTTAACAAGTACACTAACATACTAGTTCAGAAAAAAATTCTCAAATTTTAACATGAATTTTTTAAGAGCTTGCATAAGAATATGCTCTTATTAGATTCTAAGAAATTATACAAATTGATGAAGAAGTTATCTTTACATTGTTTTCATATCTGATTTTTCTTCTTGATTTTCACTGATGGTCTTTGTTATTTCACACACACATTTTTGCAATAGCTTCTTGTTGATCACACTGACTGTCCTCCCATACATACCACACAGTTAAAGCTATATTTCCAAAATATTACTTTAATTGGTTCTGTCTGCTTGCAACTAGCTGTGACTTCCTCTTGCTTTCAGGACCAAAAAAACCTTTTTAGGCTTGCACTGAAGATTATTATAATCAGATTTCTTCTACTTCTAGCTAGTTATAAAAGAATAACACAGCTTAACATTATTACAAGCTGAGACATGGACCTAATAAAAGTTCTGTTTTACAGAACTCTGCAAGACAGAAATCAAGTGTCTATGAACCAAGCATGCCAACTAAACTTAACTATCCTTGCTCCTCCATCCTCCAGTTACGGTGGTTACTTTTCTGTCTGCATGTTTTGGGTTAAACTTCTGCTGATTTACAATGTCCTAAGTCATGAGGGAAGCCTTATCTTCCACTACTCTTGTTCGAAGCCATCCATTACCACACTAGAAAACTATGATTCTTCTCTCCTCAGAACAAAACAAAACAAAACAAACAAGCAAACAAAAAAGCAAAACCGACCCCCCAAAGCAAACAAAAAAACTTATTGCTACACCAATCATTCTGTACTTGCTCACATTTTGATTTGTCTATTTTGATAAAGGCACAGATCCTGTCTGCTTCACTCACTGCTATATCCAAAACCCCAACACAGAGCTTTTAACATCCAGTAGCATAACCAAGTGGTTAAGAGCACAGACTCTGGACTTTGAGATTTTTAAATAATCTCTCCAACTTCTTGTTCACTCTCTTCTAACAACGTGGCCCTTTTTCCCCTTGCTCAGCATAACAACCTAATTACCACTGTGTCTTTGTACTTCTCTTGTAACTTCAGGGGATGCTCTTCCCCTACAGTTTTCATTGCTGATCATTCTTGACTTTCAAGATAACCCAAATATTCCCTCAAAGATGTCTTCTTGCCCAAACAATGTAAAGTAGCCCTTTACCCACCAGTTACATTTTAAAATTACTTTTACTTGTTTTTATTCTTTGTTTTCATATTTTTTGTTAGTTTTAGTACTTTTTATCTTCTTCACAGCACACACCTCTATCAAATTTTTGTTTGCTTGTTTATTGTCTTCCTAGTTTCCAAGAGCATGTATGCTCCATGAGAACAACGGATTCTCTCTTGTTCCAAACTATATACTCTGAACCCTACAAAACATCACCTGAGATCTTGGATGTGCTCAATGAATGCTTACGGAATGAGTGATGAACCATCCAACAAATTCTTAAAATTCTTCTATAGTTCTTTCATAGCATGGTTATTAGTAAAACAATTTTATGCAGAACTGAAAGATAAACTAATATGAAATATAGAACTCTTTTATATCAAGAAACAAAGTAGTGTTATTAGCTTTATATATCAGCAGTTAGTTCTGAAATGTAGGTTAAATCAAACAAAATACTGTAAATGTTAAGACTCAGAATATTTAATACATAAATGCTACTATGGAGATAGAGCTAAAATAAAGAAGTCAGCAAATCCTAACTAGCAATCTAGACTTTTGATTTACATATTATCACTGGAAATTTCCCTCTGTAAGTTAGTAACATGAAAAAAACCCTCTCTCTCTGCACAAAAATTAATGAAATAATTCTAGAAGAATATCCAAAACAATGTGAAGACTACAGGAGAACAAAGTAAAGCTTTGTGCTTTGTTCAATGCTTTTGAGAATATCAATTCATTATTTTGGCAACTAGCGTGGTTTCTAATCACATGTGTTATTAAAAAAAATAATGACAAAAAATGCATTTGCATAGTGTTCTTCAATATACTTTTTAATGTATTCTCATAACAATTCTGGTAGGTAAGGAGTAAAGTTATTATGTCTCCTATTTTAAAAATTAGAAATTTTAGGCATATAAACTTCAACCTGAAACTATATAGTTTATTTTTACACTTTTATAAAATATGGCATAGCGGAATATTATGTTCAATTTTACCCCCTACTTATCAAGAAAGGAATTAGAGACATAAAAATTGAAAAGGTGACATACATGAACTTGAACTCTTCACGTGTTAAAAACAATACCTTCAAAAAATATAATTTAAGTCTAGTAAACTATGAAGAATATGAATCAGTGAACATGGAAATACTCAGAAAATCCCCAAATATCAATATTAAAGGAGAATACTTGAAGCCTAAATAAAAGACCTTTAGGAAAAGAGGGGGGAAAAGGCCATTTAATTATGCAATTATAAGAAAATACATGGAAATTGGTTATTCCAGGAAACCAACAGATTATAAATTCTGAGACATAGGGAAAAAATGAAAAAATATTGAGTCTAGTCTAATGTTCTAATTTTAAGATTAGAAAAATAATACTTTGCTATTCAGAGTCTGGGAATTCATTGCTAGCAAAAGTTTAGACCATATTAAAAACTAGCTCTCCTGGCACATTCTTCATCGATTATATTACAGAGGTTACAACTTTCTACCAAAGAAAGCATAAAGTTTCAATTTTTAAAAATCGTGATGTATGAATCTATAAAGGGAAATTAAAGTAAGCAGGGAATATACTACCAAAATGGCAACTACTCCCGCAAATTTTTCCTTAATGGGTTCAATGAATAAATGGTCAACATGCCAATTAAGCTTTTAGTGGCAGAGTTGTTATTAGAATTCAGGCCTTGTGGTCTGACTACAGAAATTTACACTGGATACTATGAAATCATAATTGCAGTTTGCTCATTTGTGGACTGAAGTCTGCATGAGAGCAAGTGGGGTGTGTGTGTCCGTGTGTGTGTTGTGTTTTGGCTCACTAATGTCTTAAAATTATTGGAATAACTGATATTTAAAATTATGACACTTTCACATAGAAATTTGGATTTTCAAATCAAGGTCTGTCTTCCTCCAAAGTACATACTTTTTCTCCTTCATCACACTGCCTACATGGGTCTAATAGAACTGTACAACTGGAGACACTGCGGTCCCTTCCAACATGACTGAACCACTGTGCCAGTCTCTAGCCTGAACCCTGACAGTACCCACAACCCAAGAGACTGAAGTATGTCATGGTACCTTTGTCGATTTTCACAATAAGATACAACTCAGATCAGAGAAATGATAAACCTATAATTGTGATCAAATTAGCTCTTACCTGCAAAAACTTAAGATATTTGAGGGTTGGTTTTAAAGAAATTATGTCTAAATAACTTCAAAACCCAGAAAGAATCAGATATTTGGCTCATTGCTAGTTTCACATTTAGGCAAGCTGAGGCAAAATATGACAAAGTTCCCTTCCCAAGGCCACACACATTGAGACAATTATAGTCAGGAGAAAAATTGTCATGAGTATCTACTACCAGTCTCTGCTTTCTCTACAGGTCATGATGTCTCTGAGACAATAACTTGCTTCCTAAAAGTACATATTGCACAAGAAATTAGATGTCAAATATTTCCACAGGTCCAATAATTGTGGCCTTATTTCTTGTATTTCTTTTTGGATAAATTCGTACATGCTTAACAGTCATCTCATTGATGCTTTACACTACTAGATTGGATAATTGGGGAAACATTTCATTCATTTTTCCCTAGAAAGCAAATACTGACTAAGTAATATAAATAATTATAAATAATAGTTCCTTATATTTAAAGAGATCTTTACAGTTTACAACTGAGATTCATATAAATTTCACAACAATAAATGACTTAGAGAACTTAGAGAAAATGCCTATTTCCAAACACCATTTTATAGAAGAAGATTCTGAGATTGTTGTCTCGAGTTATAACGAGACTGAAATCGATGTCCTGCGCATCGGTGTCCATTTATTTTTCTAACACAGAGCAACACACCTTTTCCATTTGATAGGTGTGTTTATTGCTCTGTGTGCATGTGCTTTGAGCAGGTGTGTATTTCTGCATCAGACTCTATGTTCAGAGTCTCAAAAACTCCAGAAACTAACTTCTATCAATATTTTTCTCAGTATTACTCTAAAACCAACTGTAATTCTAGGAGGGTCATAAATGCGTTTCCTAATATGTATATATATATATATATATATATATATATACACACTTTAAAATTATTGTTTTATTAAACAATCTAATGTACCTAAAATTTTCCCTGATTTGCTCTTAGCCTTCTTTACATAGTGGAGAATAAATTTTTAGTAACTAGAGCACACTTTGGTATAAAACAACTAGCTTTCCAACATGGTATGATATTATATGTGATCAACATGTAGGAGGTATTGTCTGACTTTAATTAAAAATAAGAAAAAAAAAACAGATGAAAAAACATTACTGGTGAGGAAATCCTAACAGAAATTGGGTGATTTTGATTGTGAAATCTGCCAGTCTCAGACTTGTATAAATGCAGTCATTGTTGCCAGGTTTGATTAATGACAGTTGTACAATCATGTGCTGACAGTCCCCACTATAAAGATACTTTTTTTTTTTTTTTTTCTGATATGAAACACTGCTGAAAAATGCAACCCAATCAGATTTGGCCCCCGGACAACATGTGCTATCATCACTGTACCGTGAATTGAGATTGATTGGTAACCAGCTGTGACAAAGTGGGAAAAGAAGCTCTGGTTTTTGTGTTGTTTTTTTCCCAAAGGGAAAAAAAAAAAAAAGAGAGAGAAAAAGGGAACTAAATTGTGTGAAACCGTTACCATCTGTTCAGCTAAATAATAAACAAAACAAAATACATTTCTTTTAATACTTAAAACAACAGTTTGTATGCAAGGTTCTGTTTGTATGTGATCTTAAATAATCTTAAAAGTGTGTCAAAAGAGAAAATATTACTGATATTTTAAGAAATAGAATATTATATGCTAAAATCACTTCCAAATTTAAATGAGATAATCTATTTTATTTCTTCCTGCTAAAGAAACCTCTCACAACTAGTGGGAAGAGTTCCTATAAATCTAAATTTACTTTGAAAATACCAAACAAGATTTTTGAAAACTGGCAAAGTTTTATAACATCACCACATTTTATACATTTCTCGTACTTTGCAATCCCCAATGTACCTTAAGCTTCTAGGGTAGGAACGTCCCATGATTTTCTGGCTTTTATGAATATAACTAAGATAACTTAGGGACCACCCCCTCCAAATCTCCCAAATTATAGAATTTGAGGGAGAAAAGACGAAAGAAAATACACTACATTTTCTATTACAGACTGGAATTTTACCATGTTCAGTTTAAGTCCCTGTATCTCATTGCCTTGTCTGACTTGTGTGAGGTCTCTACACTAATAAAACTTCCTGAAAGACCGTTCTCATCTCAAAAGCACCTTTGTTTTTCATGGAAGGAAATTTATTTTCTCAGCGTTTTTAGTATTGAAATCACCTACTACTTCTTATTATAGGATGTCTGGCTCCAATTCTAGAATGAGTGTTTTGAATTAGCACTTAAAATTTTATTATATATCTGCTTTATTAATCATTAAGTTGGCCAATCGTAAAAACTATGAATTGAACCAGGAAATATTTAATATCTACACAAGTAAATGTTTCTTTCCTTTTAGGGAGACTTGAAAAGTTTGTTTTCAGTTTTCAAAATACTTGCACTCAATCAAAATAGCTGAAGATCACCTTACACCTTTTAGATTCTTTCCGAAAATTAAGGAATGTCTGCAACAATAGGCATTCCGTAGTTCCAAATTCAGTGAAAATTCAACTATGAAGCTTTTACATGAAAATGTTACAAAGTCTATTGCTTTAGGCCTGCCTTTTTTTTTTTTTTTTTTTGCGCTACGGGGGCCTCTCACTGTTGTGGCCTCTCCCGTTGCGGAGCACAGGCTCCAGACGCGCAGGCTCAGCGGCCATGGCTCACGGGCCTAGCCGCTCTGCGGCATGTGGGATCTTCCCGGACTGGGGCACCAACCCGTGTCCCCTGCATCGGCAGGCGGATTCTCAACCACTGTGCCACCAGGGAAGCCCCAGAAGAATCTTTAAGATTAAAAAAATCACTTATTAATCTCATGGAATCATTCACTGATAATTAGAGACACACCGATCAACTAATCAATACCACTGTAGGGATTACAATGAACATGGAGATGCAGCCAATTGGAACTCAGTGATGTTTTTCTATTGCACAAAAAGAGTGCATTTTAGCAACTCACAAGGGTGCCTCAAGGCACCCTTCTATAAAACATCTTCCACAACTTGAAACTGTTATTAAAACTAATGTAAGCACTTCTTGGTAGCCTAAATCCCAGGTGATATTTTCTCAATCTATAACACTTAAGGTGTATTCTAAAGTGGAGCTTTTAAATCACAATTGAGAGCTGGGACCCTGAAATGAACACAATAGGCCATTATTTTATTGGCAAAGGGATATCAAGTAAAGTTTTCTATACTTTATAGCTTACGTGGGTCACATCCTTCTTTTTATCTACAATTATAACACAGGCTAATGTTTACAGTTTGGATGAAGCAACCTTTATCTATTTTTTCAGGGTTCCGGTCGTAAGCAAGACTAGGCAGGGCACTTAAGAGCAGTATGAAGAACAGATATCATTTAAAAATGAAAATTAACATAACATTCATTGGGAACAAAAATCTTGGGAGATTAGACTTATAGGGAAATAGTAAGAGAAAAGTGGTCCCCAAAGAGAACTTGCTGTTCTATTCTGGAAGCTTATACGGAAAGCCAAAATGAAACTTGAAATATGATGGCATTCTTGACTCTGTCTTAATTAACCAAACAATATTTTATCCTTTTTTGGCTTTCCTTAAATGCTATCCTCCTTATCTTCATCCCAATCACAGGTGGCTCTACCCTTGTAAGCTTGACCTATCAATGGAAAACCCCTCTTCTAGTCTCTCTTTAGCAGAGCTGAGAGAGCAAGGAGTTTTCCAACTAAAAAGCTAAGAGAGGGCTTCCCTGGTGGCGCAGTGGTTGAGAGTCCGCCTGCCGATGCAGGGGACATGGGTTCGTGCCCCGGTCTGGGAAGATCCCACATGCCGCGGAGCGGCTGGGCCCGTGAGCCATGGCCGCTGAGCCTGCGCGTCCGG
>NC_041214.2:130289439-130374632 GCF_002837175.3 Physeter macrocephalus
CCCGCGTACCGCAAAAAAAAAAAAAAAAAAAAAAAGCTAAGAGAAAGCAAGCAAACAAAAAAGATAACTAAAATACCCACAAGAATATAACAATAGTTAACTTAACACAGAGCATATTTCAAATCACAGGATAACTAGGCCCCAAAGACAAGGCCTCAAATGACTGCCAGGGAATCCCAGACATTGACCACCTTGAAAACAGAGTCCCTCTCTGGAGACTGGGCAATTAAACCAAACTACAGCGGAGCCCTTCCAGAAAGGCCAAAGCACCCTGCTCACCCCAACTAAAAGTGCCTCCAAGTAGCCTTTTAATCACTGAGGCTATGGCTGTCTTTTGAGTACCCCCTGTCCCTCCCATCTTCTACACCTATGACAGACATCGGAGACTCCAAGGATTAACTCCCCGGGCAAATCTGTGGACAACTGTGAAGTTCATAGCCTGGTATCCTTGGTCACCATCCAAGTTTCCGTCTTCTCCTGTTATCTTATTCTCTCATTTTCACCTCCTCTGCAGTGAGTTTTATCTCCTCTGATATAACCTCGGACAATTTTTTTGTGGTCCTCTTCACAAAAGTTTTCACTGTGCCTTCTGAACTACCTGTTCGCTGATTTGTAAAACTTCATCCTCTATCTTTCTCAGATTTTCACCTTCACCTCCATGCATTAATGGAAATCTGGCTCTTCCCTGTGGGTTTGTGTAAGGGTGGAGAAAGAGTGAAAGAACATCTTCCCAGATATTCCAAATAATACCCAGAGCCTGACATGGAGCAGTTACTCAATAAATATTTTTGGAAAGAATTACATAGCCTCAAAACAAACAAAGCAAAGTTTCAAAAGCAAAACCAAAAGGTCCTATCCCATTGAATAGTAATTATGTTCGCCGGTTTTCAAATGGAACCTTTAGAATTTCTTTCCATTTGACAAATATGGCATTTAATAAGGACCTACTTCACAGGGATGCTGTAAGGATTAAATGAGTTAATACATTTAGAGCGTTGGGACCTGAACCTAGCATATGGTAAATGCCCAATAGATGTCACGTGAGATTTTCCGTAGCTGCCTCTCACTTCTCTAACATCTCCTCCTTCAGAGATATTGTCTCCATCTCCCTTTGCCATTGTCTCATAGCAAGATCCTGGAACTTTTTTTCAATTGGAATGGCTCCATCTTTGAAATCTGAAGTTCAAATATCTGATCCTGCCATAACCTTGGATGGTTCCTACTCTTTTAATCAGTTTACAAACTGAACCTCTTCCTCCATTTCTATCACTCCTTTGCATCAACACTTATTTGTCTACCCTACTTAGATTCCATGGACCATAAGATGCTTGCCAGTATCCTCACTTTTCTTGTCCCACTGTCTTTCTGTTGCATTTGCCTAGGAAAACCTCAATTATGTATTGACATAATTGTGTGTGTATGTGTATATATATATATATATATATATATATATATATATATCTTATAAAATCATGTACTCTTCCTTCCACACTCATATGAAATCAAGTTCAAACCATTCTAGAGATATTGGGATTTTCCTTTGGCTCATAATAACAGAAAGGAATATTTAATTATTTTCACAATTGTCCTTAATATGCAAGCATTTTGTGATAATTCTTTCACTAACCTTTAGCAGATTATTCAAATAATATCTGCAACTCCTTAAATGTATTACTTTTAAATACTTTTTAAAATATTGCAGTTATTATTTTAACTAATTAGAACAGAAAAATTTAGGGTAAAAAGTGCAAATATATCACAATTAAGGAGATAATGTTGGAACAAATTAAGTGCTGAAGCAGGTTAAATTATCCTCCAATTTAGAAATAATTATTTTATTGGCATAAGTGCATTTAAGACAGTTTGGTTTTACAATAGGACTAGAAATTGCAATATCAGATTTGGAAAAGTGGATATATCTCACAGTTTTGTGTTTGGTTAGAAATTAATCTTAACTTTAAGTTATTTTAGAAAAGGACTTTAGAGATTAAATTCACAAGAGTCCACAGAACTCACAGCTCAGACCAGACTTTTTGATTAGCAGCTCCCACTCTTCTTGCACTCTTCTGAGTTGGGAATGAAATCTGTGCAATAAGGGACTGCAGGTTTGGGATAAAATGGAGTTTTAAATTTGCCACATACTTAGTGGCTTTGCAGTATTTGATGGACAAACTCCAGGAATTCTCCTTCATAGGTGTTCAAAGTGAGCAGTTAGGGGCAGGGGAGGCTTCTGTGTCCTCAGAGAGATTTTCATTCTAGGCGGTGCTATGGAAGGTTCAAAAGGCTTTCTTTTCTTGCCTTCTGCTCATAGAAACTTCCTTGTGAAATATGCTTATGGAGCAATTTAGAAATTCAACATGACATAGGAGCACTTATCATTAAATGTGTCACAGAACTTGTGGGTTGGTAGGTCTGTTTGAAAATGAAGGCTCAGACACTTCTCTAATTAAGCTACTCAACTAGTTTGATCAATGCAGCAACAATTTCATGAACAAGAAATGAAAAGAAAAATTCCCTGCCTTATATATTCTAGAAAATATGCAAAAATATACATTCACTTCAAGTCATTAGTGAACCAAAGGGTCTTCTTCTTGTGTTAAATGATGACATGTTTATGTCAAGTCCATTCATGGTATTATTTGTCCATCTCACTGGTATAACCTTCAAAGTTAAGGCAATAAGAAAAGACTATTATCTTTGAAATCTATTTCTTTGAACTATATTCTATTATTTTTGCCCTAACATTAAAAACAAAAATAAAAATCAAATAAAATAGCATTCAGGTGAGCAAGGCCCAGATTCATCGTTTCCACTAAATCGGGTTTCTCAACCTCAGCACTATTGACATTTTGGGCAGATTATTCTTTGCCGTGGGAGTTGTCCTGTGCATAGTAACGGGATGTTTAGTGGCATTCTTAGCCTCTCCATACTAGATGACAGTAGCACCTAATCCCCCAAATGTAGCAATCAAAAATGCCTTCAGACATTGCCAAATGTCCCTCTAGGAAAGGGAGAAGCATAATTGGCCCCAGTTGAGAGCTACTATACCGTACTGAATGTGTATTTGGTGAGCCCCACATGTTAGACGTAGGACTGGATATTTGAGATCAAGATAAATACGGCAAAGGGAGTTGGGGAGTCTGGGAGAAAAAGAAACAATTACAATAACAATGTCAGAGAGACCTGGGCGTGGACTCCAGCTCTGCCACCCACAGGTCCTGTGATCTTGAGCGCGTAGCTCATTTGCTCTAAGCCTCAGTTTCCTCCTTTGTTAAAAGAGGGGATTCATACTTCAAGGCTGTTGGAAAGATTAATTATAAAATGTGAAAGAGCCTAACATGAAGCCAGTGGGCCCTCAAAAAATTAGTTTTTGTTATTATCTTAATATAATTTTCTTTAAAACAAATTATTTTAGTGTAGTAGTTAAGAGAGTACACTTTAGGGCTGAAGTGCTTCAATTTAAATCTCTGTCTGCCAGTGAAATTTACTCCTCGGATCCTTCAACTGTAAAGTAAAGATAGTATAAAAATACTCACTTCATGAGGCAATTGTGATGACTGATTAAATGAGTTACTTGCGTGTAAAACATCTGTAAACATTAGCTTTTACTCCCATAGTTAATCAATTCTAAGATACACATTTTTCATATTTTAAATCTCTGAAATTAGAAATCATCTATCAGAGATGGCATATCCTAGTTGATTTGGCAATCTTTTTTCCGCTTAACTCAGAGAAAAAATACTCTTGTATCTCACAAATAATTCTAACTTGAATTAAGTTACATATGGTATTATTATATGATTAAAAATGATTTAGGTTAAACAAATCTTTTGACTTCTCTATTTATTAAGGACAACATCATTCATCCAGGCACCCAACCTAAGAATAAACTTCAGTATTACTTTTAATCCCTCTTTTCCCATGAACCCTGACATAGAATCAATTTCTAATTTAAAAAAAAAAACCACATTTTTCTTTGTATTGCCACTTGCATTAATATCCATGTTGGTGTATTCACAGGAAATACTCCAATGTAATCCACTAACTAGTTTTTAAACAACTTCCTACCAGGTATGCCTACCTCCAAACTTTCTTTGCTCCAAGCTACACTACATATAAATGTAAGAATCAATTTTCTAAACGTAGAAACAAGAATATATTTCTATTCTATGTGTTTAGTGAATCCCCATTTCACAGTGTGTTCAGTATAAACACTTCATTTGGGATTAGAGGCTTTCATAATAAAGCCTCAACTAACCTTGCCGGCCTTAAATTCCACCACTCCACTATGCTCCAGCAAAACTGAACCACAAATTGTTGGCCTACACTTTCCACCACCAGAGCTTTTTCATCCTGCTTCCATCTCTTGGAATAGTCTTCTTTCCACTTATAGAAATTCTATTCTTCCTTTCAGACCCTCTTCTAGTGTCACATGGGAATAGAGAAGCTTCTATTTTCTGAAATCCTAAAGAGTCTTGTACATCATAGTCTGTATATAATTTTCCTTATTTAATAGTTAATGTTTTTATATCTCATACTTTCCTCTAAAAGTCTTATCTTCCTTCTCAAATTCTTGAGAGTAAACTCATTTTTTTTTTTAATATGCTGGGATATCAACACATAGAAATGTTTGATTGATGTCTGTGGTTACTTTTGAAATAATTCATGAAATATAAATAATATTTTATTAGTCTACATTGAAGATTTTCATTATTCCTTTGAGATAATTGATATCTTACTATAAATTATGTTCAAAATATTTTCTTTCAGTCTCTTCATGAAATCTCAAATAAAGGTAAAAGTCTTGATTGGCTTTTTTGTTTCTGCTCTATGTGCTGTAAATATTTGGACAAAACTATTAGAAAATGTGAGTCAATTAATGGAATATTTATAGTTTTCATTGAACATTTTTTATAACAAGTGCCATACGTTGTATGAATTGCAATGACACAGAATACTCGACCAGATATTCTTTATAAAAGTGCCAAATGCCTATATAGTTGATGAAATGAGTTGAAAGATATTATAATAACTTTTGCAATTGTGACAGTTACGCTCATAAGAATAACTAGCAAAATTTCTGCACTGAGATTTTGTCACAAGGCTATTACATAGATTTTTTTAAAAAATTTTTTATAAAATTTTATATTTTGGCCACACTGCACGACTTACAGGATCTCAGTTCCCGACCAAGGATCGAACCTGGGCCATGGCACTGACAGAGCTGAACCCTAACCACTAGGCAACCAGGGAACTCCTTAAGGCTATTCCACAGATCTATATGATTGATCAATCACCTTCTCAGAAGAAACTTCTAGTACTTGAATTTATTGGAAAAGGTTCACTGTGCCCCAATCACAACTCTCCCTGTCTAAATATGGACTTTTAGAATGAAGCTCCAATGAGTTAATACTGTGTACCAACTAAAATAGATTTCACTAAGAATTGCTTCTATTGTGGTGGAGTATATTCTTAGTGTGCTTTGGAAGCATTCTCTTATCTTTTATCTCTGGCAATTGTATCTTTTTCACACACTAACAAAGATATAATCCTCATTCACATTGTCATTGTAATACTGGGTCTCAAGTTATTATTTGTTTTTTTCCCTTTGTCTTTCAATTCATACCAGTTGACGTGAATATGTGGGTCAAGCAGCAACTTTCCCAAAGGGACTATTATAAGAAATAAAAAATATATATATATGTTTGTAGAAAATGTAAAGTCTGGAACACAGTCCTGCCTTTCAGTTTATAACCGTCCATGGAACTGTTGATAATCAAATATTATCACAAAAATATTAAAATATACACTTTTAGTAAATTCAAAAGTGCCCTGAGAATGAAAAGATGAGTTAAAGTATTATGCCCTGGAAGAGTTCATAGTTCTAGTATTTATCCTTTACTCATGCTATTTAATTCACCTGGCAAACATTTCTTTAGCTTCTAATGTGTTTCTCGTGACTTTATTTTTTTTCCAGATACACTGTTGTGAAGAACACAGATATATTAAGTTAAAATGTTCTGTGAGAATAAAGATAGTTATAAATTCTATTTCAATGGGCAGTGTAAAATAATAAATTTTTTAGAGATGAAAATTTATTTTATATGATATAATGGATTTATTTATTGCTTATAAGTACCATTATAATGATGATTATAAAATCTTTATTATGTACTTTACTACACAGATATATTTTGTGACTTTCTGATGAAAGTGACACTTCTAAATGCTCCAGGCATTTACTAAGCTGTATTTTCCTAATCTTCAGTCCCAAATGGAAAATGGAAAAAAGCTGTTCCCATCCAGTACCTCAAAGTAGTGGTAAAGAGTGTGGACTTTGGAGCCAGAAATTCTAGACCCCTTACTAAGTGACTTTGTCATACTTAACCTCATTATGCCTCATTTTCCCCATTTGTAATATTGGAATAATAATAGTATTTACATCACGTCCTAAGGATAAGTGTATTCATGTAAAATGCCTAAAGTAGGTCTGATATAGAGTAAGCACTATGTTAATATAATTTATTAATATTATATTTATGGGAAAGGAAAATGCAATTAAAAACAACTCTTTTGATTCAGTACTAGACTTTTTAAATAAAGTCTAATAAACTTTTTAAGTAAAGTTTTTAAAGAGATATTTTAGATAAGCATTCAGGGTCAAAAACAATTTTGAATTAAAAAAAAGCCCATTTACACATAGAAATCTGAGAAGATATATGCAAAACGTAAAAAGTAGATGCCATTGGTAATGGTTATATGAGTAATTGTAATATTCCTTTTTAGGCTTATTCATTTCAAATCTTAGGGATTTTTTCCTCTAAAAATGTATTATACTTTTAAAATCGTTTTGCATTGTTGCCATTCATAGATTCATACCATTTTGGAATTTAAAGGTACTGCAGAAACCATCCAAGGCAACTTACACATTTTGCGGATGTGGACTGTGGTACTCAGACATGTAACATAAATTGTTTAAAATAACATGATGCATTATGACAGGGCTGGGGTAAGAATGTTGATCTCCTAAATTCTAGTTAACCTTGCAGCTCCACATTACGGTTCAATTTATTAAGAATAACAACAGAAAAAAATAAACAAACAACCAGAACTGTATCTTAATTTGAAAAGCCTGTGGAGTAATTAATTCATCTAAGTGATTCTAACCACAAATTGTCTTATATAGGCAAGGATTTGTGTTGATACAGTCAATTACATAACTCTTCCCTTTATTTAGTTAAGGCAAGAACCCAGGTATGAGAAAGAGTGTCTCTAATGATAAACATCCAGTATATCTACCCTTGGGATACGGTGTGATGTGATAACTATCTCATCTCCTGGTAAGCCTTTGGCCTGTCCTCCTGTTTGGGCGAAGGTAAAATGTTGCCCCGGTCCCGACCTTAGCCTAGCTGAATGCTCTAATATGCCACACTTTGATGGACGAAGCACACCTGCTGCAGCTCCTGGTGGGACGACACTCACATGCCAGTGACAGGTGGCACTCAGACAGATCCTTTGCTTTGCAAACTGGCACCTGGTCTTGGCTCTGCCCTCACACAACACAAGAGCTGCCAGTTAATGGACAGCAGAGCATCTCTGACTTCAAGGCATTTCTTAGTCCAAGTGGTCCCAGCTTGTTAGTTGACCACTGGCCAGAACCCAAACTGCATGCCAGTTCCTGCATTGTTCCTTAGCAGAGATTCTCAACAGATGGGCCAGTGTGGTCACAGGACGAGGCAACTTGCACTCCCCACCCTAGGTGGCAATTAGTTTTGTGTTAACAGCAACTATTAGCACCTATTTGATGAAAACACAGAAAAAATACCATTTTGGCATCCCTCTGAAAATTGCTAATTAATTCTGTGTATAAACAAAATCTATATTTTCAGCTTCCAAGGAGGGAAGCTTGACCTGGTCCAAGTTTAGATTTTCAAAACACTGGGACATTTTATGTGAGGGTTATGCAATTGGTCTAAAACTACCCTTAATAGTAATGCTACACAGTATTCCTATAAAGTTGCTCATAATATAGTGTTTCTAACCAATTATTTAAAATTTTATCTAAAATGTAAAATTTGTAAGGGGCTCAATTCCATAAACAATTCATAATCACATAATTACAGAGCCCATTAGTTTGAAATACAGGTTTCATGTTCGACAGATACTAAGTCAGGTCCTGGCCCTAACACATATTAATGTGTGTCTTTGGAAACAACTTCTTTAAGCTATTTCCACACACCTCAAAGGAGAGTAATATTATTCTGGAACACTAAGCTTTAAAATAGTGAAAGTAATATATGCAAAAATCATTTAGAAGAATGCATGGCAAATAGTAAGTCCTCCAATAATACTTGCTTTAATCATTACATAATCTTCTTACAAAGATTATGAAAGATGGTGGTTTTCTTATTACCAGTGGACAAAGGATACAGGTAATGTGTGAAATTTGAAGTTCCCAACACAGATAACTGATTGCACTCGGGTTAGAATATAATATCTGGACCATGTTCAATCTCCCAGAGGTAGAGAAGAGGGTGACAACTTTTAGGCTTGGCAAACGGGCTGGAAAAATTTATAAATAAACCTATATGATTTAAAAGAAAAAGTGATATCTCTTAAATCAATAATATTTTATGAGTTTCTTTGGAAATCAATTGGCCAGAGAGAGGAGAATTGTGATTATTTCATGAAAATTATATACTCTGTACTTTTTAGCATTAACTACGTTTTCTTTGTAGTTATCTACATAACTAATAAATACCACCGATCAGTAGGATTTATAAAACCAAGGCACCTGTTATGTACACCCACTGTACAGTGTTTACAGTGCTCTGAATAAGTTATATCATTTTAATAACCCTTTGAATTAGAATGGATGGCATAATTATTCACCCTGTACAAATGAGTCAAAGTATAAGTTAATCATTAGTCCCAATGCATTGCTGGTCCATATCTTCAGGATGTAAAACACAAAGAGTTTAAATAGCTTCCTCAAGGTCACACTCCTAGTTAGTGGTAGATAAATCTGTTGAACATCATTTCCAGAGCATGCAAGTATAACTAAAGGGATAAATGATCAAACAGTGCCAGAACAAGGCTAAAATCCAACATCCCTGACAATGACCTAAATATTCTTTGTTATTGGTTGCTCTATTAAAAG
The DNA here is from genome assembly GCF_002837175.3 of Physeter macrocephalus. Classification (NCBI taxonomy): domain Eukaryota; kingdom Metazoa; phylum Chordata; class Mammalia; order Artiodactyla; family Physeteridae; genus Physeter; species Physeter macrocephalus. The sequence continues at coordinate 130,298,600 of NC_041214.2, forward strand.
ATCCCACAATAATGGTCCAGGCAGTTCTAATTATTTTTTCAAGCAGAAATGGCTAAGACATCTGTATAGCTGAAAAATCATAGAATTTTCATTTACACTTTTCCTTATATTTCTAAATCTTAGGGACCAGTCTATTTTTTCAAAGGCCACATACAATATTTATATACATTGCTTTTCTCCTGCTCTCAGTTTTTTTTTCCCTTATTTTTTGAAAACCACTTTAATTGACCAATCTTGACCAGCCAACCTTATCAGCGTGGTTATTTATCATGAGCCCAAATTACCACATGTCCTTGAAACACACACTGTATGTGAAGAAGGCTGATCTCCTCAGCAGGGTAGCTTAGCACCTGTTCAGCGTCTCTGCATCCCAGAAGCACATGCTCTAAACAATGGAGCTTCCAAACAATTAATATAAGAACATTTTCCAGGGCTAAGCGAAAAGAGCCACTTAGTGTAAAAATGCCACAAAAAGGGGACTTATAAGTGGTCCTATTCATTCCTTTTCTTAAGGAATCATGTATTTATGTGAATCTCACATTTCATGGAACTAAGAACTCTAAAAAGTCTCTCTTAAAATAGATTTGCACTTTAGAAAAAGGAATTTGTCAGTTGGTTCAGGAAAATTGATAGAATTTTGCACTATATATCTTGAAACTCTTTTTCTCTAGTCCCTTTTCTATTTTTATGAAATATTCATGAATTATATCCACTATGTGAAAGCCATCAACTGCATTTAGAATTCGCAGGCATACATAACAATGTAAATGGCATATTTTATTTCTTTTTTTCTGTGACAAGCTATTATGAACATTCCTTTCTCTACTCTAGATACTTACTGAGAAAGTTAGTGTCACTTTAGAGTTAGTTTAGAAAATAAATAAAAATGAAATAAAAAATATCTTGGAACTCACTAATGGTGGTATACTGATATATGATTGATGCAAGATGTTAAATTTCCTGTTTATAGTCCTTTAAAAGATTGCTCATAATTATCCGAAATACAAACTGTACAGACAAACCCAGATAAGAAAATATAGTTGAATTAATCATACTACTTCTTACCCAAATTCTGAGAAGAGATATTTTTATTCTCCTCACAAATATTAAATTAACAGAATATTGTAGCATTGGTAAATTTCAATTTTACTGTTAGGTCTTTGGTTGTAAATGAATAGTATTCTGTTTCTTTTATATTAGTACATGCTATTTTTCATAAAGCTTCAGCATATATATACTTTTTTCATTACAAAATATACAATATCCCTATGCTATGATGGAACATTGCCTCAGTTATTATAAATACTGGCAATTTCTACCACATGAAACACTTTGTGAAAAGTACTAATTAGCAAAAAGCTCTAGGTTTGCCTGAGAAAAAAAACATGTAGCACCCAAGCAAGACACTAGAATTACTTCAGTTTTAACTTTCATTAATGTATTCAGTATGTGAATACTTTCCTACATCACTCAATTTGATCAACATAAAATAAAAAATAATCAATAACAGCATACTTACCTTGCTTAAAGTGACTTCTTTTTCACCATCAATGGCACTTAATAAATACAATAGGCACTTAATAAACATAGGTAAACCTTAAAGTGTTTCTTCTACAATTTCAATTATGCCTTGAAAAAACAGTTTTCTTAAAACACATAATCATTATGAACTACAAAATGTCTTTCCCTTATCTCCTCATTTTGTTCTCCCTACCCACTTTATTTTCACAGTGGTGTGTAAAATTCTTATCCCTAATAAATGAGTCATTGTGCATTTATTTGAGCACATACGTATTGAGACTCTCTGGAGAAAAAGATATTGATACCTGGCACAATCACAAAAAAAGCAGTGACCTTTCTCTTCCTGAAATCTGCAATTGTGAAATAGTAGTATTGTAAGATGTTTCTGCCAATGGATCCTGTTTCAAGCAGGATCCTATGAGGCCTTCCCATGACAAGCTCTCCCCCATATCCTCTGCTTTAGTTCCTCTCTGAAGTACCTAGATAACAGTACCTGATGCACATTTCCTGAGCTGTTTTAGAGATGTGAAAACCCCCCGCCAACTGGAAGACGTTAACTACTTGACGACCTTGAGCACGTAGGCCCAGGCCTCCAGGAGCCGAAGACTGATAATGTTAATCCCTGTGACATCGACCTGTTACCTCACCATCAGCCAGTCAGAGAATTGTGCATGAGCTGATCACATACCCTGCGACCCCCTCCCTCACCTGGCTTTTAAAAATGCTTTGCCAAAACCCATCGAGGGACCCTGGGGGTTTTTAGAGCATGATCCACTCCTCTCCTTGCATGGCCCTGCAATAAACCTTTCTCTGCTCCAAACTGTTACACTTAGGTTTGTTTGGCCTTGCTGTGTTGGGCACATGAACTTGCCCTCACACAAGCAATTAACATTTTAACAGTAGCATATATAAAATGAAGGCTCCTTCCTATTTTGTCCCTTTTTTATATGGAAAATGTCTAAATAAAAAACTTTTCCCTGGTTGGGCATCAGGGTTATTGTTAGACTTGGGAATTGCTATTTACCAACCTCACCGAAATACTTATCTAATCAAAAAATGTCTTTTGGGCTTCCCTGGTGGCGCAGAGGTTGAGAGTCCGCCTGCCGATGCAGGGGACACGGGTTCGTGCTGAGCCTGCGCATCCGGAGCCTGTGCTCCGTAACCGGAGAGGCCACAGCAGTGAGAGGCCCGCGTACCACAAAAAAAAAAAAAAAAAAAAAAAAAAAAAGTCTTTAATAAAACTCACCAATGGTAAGTTGTAATTTCGTTAACGATAGTTACTGAGAAAGGTCAGAAATTTAGGGCTAAATCAAAGAAAGAGGTATATGGGTACTACTTAAAAACTGTTTTCACAGTGAAGAAAAAAATACTCCTTTAATTCATCTCTAGTTACTGAAAGGTTGGCACAGATATCTTCTTCTGTGTTGAAAGTTTAAATAGCTATCACAGCATTTCATAAATTTAAACTTGAATTGAAAAGCTTTTCTTGTCTCCAAAAGAAAAATAGTCACATATTACTTACGTAGTAATTACAGGCTATGCAGCTGCCCTACAAAGCTTTACTATAAATGTGTTAAGCATGAGCCACTACACAAACCTTATTCAAATTGCACTAACGTTAAGCCAAAGAAATGTCATCCTCCACACCACTCCACACAATTGCTTACACAAGAACAATGGCCATCTCCCTAGTCTGAGACCTAAATAATGTAATAGAATCAATGTTGTTGATTTAGGCTATGGTTGGTTAAGTCATTACTGTTATTCCTCACCAAGCAAAAAGGTCTCCTTCCCCCTCATTATGCATACGTGAAGCTTATGCTAATGCATACAAATCTAAGAGTGAATAAGCTTCTTTGAAATACCATTTAAAGATTGAGATTTCAAGAAAAAGTACATGGCTTCTATCATGATAAAAGTACTGACCTCAATTTCTACATTGCACTGATCCTTGCTTTAAGCCTTTCTAACATACAGTTTAAAGCTTACACAGCATTTCCATTTGCCTAATACTTTAAAAATATTTAGCTGGTCACACAAAGCACTGTAGTCATAGCATGCCAGTAACAGAAGAATAAAGAGGAAAAACTTACGAAATGTTTTAAGGAAAGTTGGTAGAGGTATGATTTCAAAAAATTTCAACTTCGTCTTTAGAGGCCTTTATGTCAGCCATTCTAAATTGACAGTTTTAAAGCTGTTGTTTGATTTGTATGTATTATTTGAGCTCGGAAGCAAATGAATATGGCAAGATTTGGAGAATATTGTGGCAAACAAAGCTGTCAGGTTTAACGACTTAACACCTAGAGCAATCTGGTAACAAATCAAACTGGGCTTAAGTTGTATTTTACCTTAATTCAAAGACATAGACACATTAAAATGTAATACACCCTTACCACTTTCTATTTTCTCAACTTTTGTCAATAGGATCCTATTTAATGATTAAAAATATCAGTATCACCAAGGATGTAATGTGAATATCATGTAACCCCTGATAATCATGTGACAAAAGGGCACTCTCCATGACTTTCTTCCTGAAGTCCCAGAAAGCCAGTCTAATCATGAGAAAACACTAGACAATCCCAAGTTTGGGGAACATTCTTAGGATACCTGTCCAGAACAGTCTTAGGATACTTAAGACTTGTCAAGGTCATAAAAACAAGGAAAGACTGAGAACCTGTCATAGAACAGAAGAGACTGGGAAAACATGACAACTTAATGCAATATTCTATAATATCCAACTAAAATACCCCAGGTAGGATCCTGGAGAAAAAGGAAGACTGGTGAAATCAGAATAACATATAAACTTTAATTTTCATGTATCAGCATTTGTCTATTACGAGCTACAAAGCTTTCATATTTGGGTAAGATGTTAACAATAGGGGAAACCAGGTATAGGACATATGGAAATTCTCTGTACTATCTCTGTAACTTTCTGTAAATCCAAAATTATTCCAAAATGAAAGATTTTTTTATGGACAGGCCATTTATTCCTCCTAATTGAAAATTAATCTTTGTCTACACTAATTTTACAGTATAATTAATCTCTAAGTCTTACATCAACATTTTCAAATTATATACGAAGTGCCCTCAAATTTGTGGAAAGTTATTTAGTATATACAGAAGATGGACTCCAATACCTCAATTCCATCACCTCTACTTGCTTTTCAATCTGCTTCTCCACTGAGAAACTTTGAGGAGGCTCACATTCACTAACCTCTCCTAATAACATGCTTTAAAACTAGGTGTCTGACAGCAAAGTGAGAAAAGAAACATAGTCAACTCTCTCTACCATTTATGCCGAAAAGCTAAGCAAAGTAAAATTTTCACTTGTCTCTTTCCTATAGATTGCAAAGAACCTGTCACTATTAAAAATGTTTGGTCCATTTGAAGCCAGTGCTGTTGATGATGTGACTCTAGAAAGTATAGTATCAGAGACCTAGGGATATGTAAAAATGAGATTTTGAAATGAATGTATAAATCCAGGAAAGAATCGATAGCAGTGCCAGTGAAAGCACAAAAAAACTCAATTTGATTTCTGTGAAAGCATGTTTACTTTCAGTCAGTTGAATGAAACCTAATTTCTTTTTTAGGAAAGAAAATTAGCAAAAAAAGCAGGATGTGAAATTTTTGGCAGACCCTGATTGTAGTAGGTGTGATGGCTGTAGTTTCAGAAGGTAGGACTAGGATGAAGTCAAAAGAAATCTTATAGCTAAATACGCTTGTTACATAGGAAAAAAAAATACTTGAATGATTTATTTGATCATAAAAGGCAAGGTCCTGGGAGAATTTTGACTATAAAAAAGTTTTATTTTTATTTTTATATAAGATGACAAGCATTTCTGGACTTACCCTAGAGAGCTGAAAGATTGGGTTTTGGGTTTGGTGATAAGAATAGAAAAGAGTTGGAAGAGAAGATCTCCATGAAGAGATGGCAAGTGAGAAAGTGACAGGAAGTCCTTAAGTGAAAAATTCCCTATGTGGATAGCGATGTGCCTTTTCCTTATTGTATTGAATGAGATCCATTGTTCATTGCAGACCCTACAGTTTGCTACACCCAGTAGCCATGGCAATAGAGCAGTAGCTGAAGGGGGCGTTTGGGGTGGGTGGGTCATTAGAAATTCAGCAGGAACAGAATGGCAGGCCTAGATGGGGCCAGGAGAAAGAGAGTGCCTTAGGAATCCTTGATATTGGGGGATAATAGATGGAGTGGAGGGTCAGGCATTTATGTGAAAATTCAATGAAAGAGTGACATCAAAAGCCTGGAGGACTTCAGTATATAAAACAGCAGATATCTGGCTTTCATATATAAAAATCATGTGTGAAAATAACATACCAAGATATGAGTGTTTGGTGGTACAATGTGGGCTGTCTTTTTCTTTTATAATTATTCAATGGTTATCTAACAATTTTCCATCCATATGATGTTCTTACCTTCCTCTTGGCAAGTCTGCGTCATCCTTTTTCCACCGCACAGTTGGTTGAGGATCTCCTTGGACCTGACAACGAAACTCTACAGCTTCTTCCTCCAGCACCACCTGGTTAATTGGCCTCCTGAGAAATGCGGGTCGTTCTTAGGGAAAAAAAAAAAAAACCAGTAAAATAAAATGAATGTTGTGCATACTTCAAGTTCATTATGAAAAAAAGCCTAGAAAATATGTGGTTTATTTTTGGTACATAGGTACCTAATTTTATAGCTCAACTATGTCTTGATAAGGGCTTACAGATCCAACGTAACTGTATAAGATAAAATATTTTTGGAACACATAAATAACTATGGTTTGCATATAAATCCATACAATCTGTTGGAAAATATTAAATTGATTCTTCTGTGAATTTCTGAGCTAAATCATGTGGAACTTGTCATAAAAAAACCTGAACAATGAATTCCAAAGAAACAAGGAAAGAGATGATTATCTTAATCCATTAAAATGACTCAGAGTGGGAAAACTGAAAGTTGAAACTAATGGAAAATATCAAAAAGGAAACAAATATTAATATTCCATCAAGAATGCTAGAGAAAACTAAAAACGTTGTCCTCTCAAGATGAGTATTATCTAAATTTTCTCACTAAGGCTATCCATTTGATAAGGACCCAATACTTCCATGAATATTTTCACTTCATATATGATTTTTTTGTGTGTCTTAAATTTTTAAAAAATCTGTCAATCTAATTTTTCTTAAATAAAAAACAGTATCATTATTAATTACTGTAAACTATATATTTACTGTCACAAACTTTTCTAAGGCTATTTCTAATTATCTTTCCTAAGTGTTCCAGATACTTGCCCATTTTTATTTACTTAACTTTTCTGTTTGTTTATTTCTCTAGTATTCTGTTTTAGTGTTTCTGTCCTTTAGTCTTTTGTTGTTAATCTGTACCTAGCACCGTTAATCTGCATTCTAACACTCTTCTAAATAAAGCCTGGAAAAAATAAATTCCTGTTCATAAGAATCTTACTACTGAAGAGAAGTATAAAACAAAATGTAGTTTTACATATCTGTAAACACTTCAATCTCTTGTCTAGTTTCCTCTCTTTTTTATAATGATCTGATTCTGATACAGGAAGAATCACCATTTAAATTTTTATTAGCCTATGTCTCTCAATCATAGGCAAGTCCAATATTGTTACTTATTGAAGTAGGAAGAGAAGTCAAGGAAAAGAAAAATGAAATCCATAGGGAGTTGACACAATTTATGGCCATATGGCCATATTTAGTCACTTAGAACTTTAGTTTCAAACCCAATTTAAGAATGTGAATACAGTGGCACAAAAACTGAAACATATTTAGCAAGAAATCTTTAAGGAAAATAAATCACATCAAATAACATATGCTGAGTATAGACTGGAAGTATATGATTTTACTGACTAAATAAAGACCCATATTTATGAAACAAATGTGTAAGCTACAAAAGCATATTTTACTGCAATAACGTCAACCATCATTGGTATTCGGAAGGAAGACAACTGCATCTGTCCACAGGGCAGCTGACAATAGGGATCAAAATTTTCTTTAAACACAGACAGACCTGCACATGCTCAAGTATCTGTACACTGGGGCCCCCAAACCTCAAGCCGTAAAACAAGGCTCATGGACTTTATCATGGAGAGGTTTTATAATGCAGGATTTAGAAATAATCCATATAGACTTGAGGGAAAAGTTTGCTTCAAAAGATTTTAGGGGGTCAGAAACAATTAGCAGCTAAGTGTGCCCCTTTGACCACAGGACAAGTCTGCAAGTTGGATAGAATTACTTAGTGTTATCCTTTGACCACTGGACACTGTGTGCTCCAAACAACTATTTTAGTGCCTGCATAGTTCATATTGAGCTACTGTTTTTGGCAGTATATAGGCAAAAGGATCAGTATCTTCTTATGAGTGTTTGGAATATCAACAGAAAAAGATGAGTCATTAGCACAGAAAGCAGGATTGATTTCTTCTTTGCTATCACTTAGGGATATTCATCCAGCTCATCCAAAAGCTGCAGTAACCCAATATTAAAAGAGATCCAAGCCACTGCTGATATCACTAATGAATGAGAAATTGTCTGTCAGGCTATCCCTCCTGCTCCCTCGGATGTTAAAGGGGGAATTGTCCTAAAACTTGGCATATGGATGAGTAAGCTATGAGAAGTCTTTCCCTCATCCACTCATTCATTCAGCACATGTTAATGCAGCTTCTCCTATGCCAGGTTTCGAGCTTCGTAGCTGGTGAAGAGCCAGCAGCTTGGTTTTATCAGAAAAGTGGTGAGAGATGAAACTAGTTAGTTGGTAAATGGTGAGACAATGATGGGCCTTCTATACCATGTCAAGGAATGTGAGCTCTACCCTAAAGGTGATAGAGAGATGTTGAAAGATTTTAACTAAGGAAGCACCATTTTTAATAAGCATATGAAAACGATTGTGTTGGCAGATCTGCGAAAAATGAATTAGAAGAGAATATGAAGCAGTGAATTAGGTCAAACGGTTATTGTAAGAAATTATTTCAGCTTAGAACTGACACAGTGGTTCTAGGGATATGGAAGAGGGAACAGAATGAAGAGATACCAGAACCGGGTGATCAATCAGATGTGGAAGGAAAGTCTAGAAAGATTCTCAAATTTCCATTTGGCAAACTGGAACAAAGTGGCAGGTAAGGTATGGATATGGCGTGTGACTGTGTCAATCCTTTCACTGCAGATATGGTAGATATGAAAAAAATGGACCCCTTAAACTGAAGCCATTGTTAGCCTCCTGTTACTTGAAGTCAAATGCTTCCTTAATTAATATGGTAAAGGAGGCTACTTATATTATAGAGAGGAGAAAATAAATATGATTACATCTATAGACATAGAGAACCTGTTGGATTAAAAAAAGTTCTAAATAAAGAAGGAATCACAAGAAACTTCTTAAGTATAATGAAGATATTTTATCAGAAACTAAATGCAAAAATTATTCTTTAAAAGTAATGTACTAAAGTCATGCCTAATACAATCAGGAACAAAATGGACATGCTGACATTAATAATCAGTAAGAAAAAGAAGGAAAGTGTGAGTATTGGAGAAGAACCAAAATAGTCATTACTTGCAGACACTCCACAATACAAATAATACAGAATAACTTCGATCATTGATAACTGCAACAAAAGATAAGAACAACACAGGATCATTGCAGCAATGCTGGCAGTATTGGAAAATCGGGGATTTCAGGATAAATTGTGGCAAAATCATACCTTGGGATGTTAATGCTATCTCTGTATCTATCTCTCTAACATGGAAAATTTTCATGGCATGATGCTGACTACGAAGTAAATTGCATAAGGTATATAGATTAGTTCCACTAAAATACACATGAATATCTTCAGGCAAAGTTATTGTATGTTTCCTTTAACATGCCACCAGTCACAAAATTGCAGCATATGAGTATAATTAATTCAAAGAGCAAACTTTGAAAGAGCTGCCACAAAACTAAAATTGTCTCTTCGTTCAGAGGACACCATTAGGGCCTTTGAGGATTTTTTTGGTTATCATACCTGTTCTAAGTCCCACTGTTTTGTATGGAGACACGTGGAAGCACCTGATTTACAATTTCAAGAAGGAAGAAAGTTATGGCGTTCCCTGCTGCTGTTCTGATGAACTCAGTAGGGGTGGAGAACTTTGCAACGAACTTTGTCTATTCTCTTCTGCCCTCAAGCAGAGTTTAGTTGCCTAGCAACTAGATAACCACAGGAGACTATGTGGTATAGAATTTTTGGAAGCCTAACATTGGTTTATGGTGGAAAATGCAATTCAATTGATAAAAAAAAATGGACAATGCAAAGAAAAACCCAGAAGAAAGTCATTTGCATATACATGGCACATCAGAAAGGGTTTTATACCTGAATGTACCTGAGGTTGTGCCTTCCAACAAAGTAACATTGCAATTTACCAATTCATTGGAATTTGGTCACAACTTTAAAAAAATTGTTCTGAGAATTTCCATAGCACCTGTTGCGGCAATTATCTCTAAATTGTGTTATTCATTATTTCAGTTGTTTTCTGCTAATTATATTAAGTTCATCTTCTACTTTGTAATTTTAATAGCCCACAAAAAAAACAGTATGTTAAAAACTGTAGGTTTGCTTAACATTTATTTAGATGGAAAGACTTTTTTTGGTAGGAATTATTTTCAGTTTACTTAACTAGACTTTATTTCCAGAAAATCTGAGAATCAAAAATATGAGTATTAAAGACTAAATAAGTTATACAGGCAGAAATGTATTTTTAAATGCTTTGCCTTTGCAGGGGCTACTGCTACCATAGCCAAACACAAAACCACACCCCTTTCAGACGCAAATTACAAAAATTACAAGGAATTATCTTGGGGTTTATTGTTTTGTGTCAAAATCATCTGCAAATAATGTAGTTAGAAGGATTAGAAAGTAAGATGACAAGAGAAGCATCCAGCAAGTCGATAACTGACCACATTCAATACCCATTAATGCCCCGTGAAGTTTGTACTCCATGAAGCTCTGGACAACTACAATAAATATACATGAAACACCTTGAACTACTGACTCACAAGCAAACCAAATTTTAAGGCATGTCAAAATAAGGTCACTGATTTTTCTATGTTGTTACCTTATGGCTGATCACACATTGAAACACGGGTAGAAATCTCAAGGGCTATTTGCTGAAGGTTTATCAATGAGATTAGAGTCCCTCTGAATGGCCTGATCCTTAATTATATAGCCATAGTGTGATCAGAGGCAATGTCTTTGCCAATGCAATTAACATTTTTTTATTGTGAGATTAATTGGATTTGAATCACCTGCATAGTTTGCTTATAAGTTTAATCTCTCTTGAGATAGCAGTGTTCTTTGGCAGTGTGGTACTATGTAAAGTACAGGTCTCAAGTAGCCAGGTTAATTTAGTTCCCAATTGGCATTGTGGAAAATCCAGCTTTGTATGCAACTGTAATAAAATCAAATGCCAAGTCTCCTTGTGGTTACGTCAATAATACTCAGAAAGCAAAATATTCAGTTCAACCCCAAAACCATAAATCTGAAATGTGGTTGCATAATATCTCTCAACTTTCTTACTTACATGCTACAATGAAGGAAATTAATTGTCCAGAGAACAAATTTCTTTCAACTGTATTCAGTCATTGACTATGGCTGTAAAATTGGCAAAGGCTGTGCTGTGACAGCTATTACTAGGACAACCTTAACAATTTAAAAATAAACTTTGCTTGACATTATAAAAGTAGCATTATGGCAATAATTACATAGGTAGAGTCCTTTAAGTCCTCTAAGACCAAAGCTATGCAGTAAAAGCACATGGGACCTAATTACTGCTTGTAAGTCTTATCTTAACTTCAGTTGACCCAGAAGGATCCGCCACCCAGTAGTGTCTATTAAACTGGAAAGTCAGATGGCTAGTCCTAGTATGTCTCCTTTTTTAAATGGGTATGTATGAGGGGCAGGGGGTTATGATAGCCATTGAATGTGAATTACTGTGCCCTTCCAATATGGACTGGATGATAATGATCAGTTTGCCTGACTGTGATTAAATAAATCCTTGCTGCACTAATTTCTCTTCTTGCCAAGAATTTTCTTTGTCTGAGAGAAACCACCCTATGAAGCAAAAGCAAACATAGGTAAATATTCTCAGAGGGAAAAGAATGCCTTTCTCACCATGCTTTAGAGGCAAAGTTTCGTGTTATTGCTGATATGATATGAGAGTCATACTGAAAGGAGGGGACCTGTCTATTCATTTCCCTACTCTATTTAAACACTCAGAGCCTGGCACATAGTAGGTGTTCAAAAGATATTTATTAAATAAGTGAACAAATTAGAAATATTTTGCTGTTTTAAAGTTTGCAAGTTAATATTATTTAAAAGAACTAAATTGCTCTTAACAATCACCTTGATTTTAATAACACCTTATGTTTTAAATTCTTAAATGAAGGCCACAAGTTATCAATAACACACAGATATTTCCTAAGGTTTGGTTCTGAGATTTCTTCCCTCATAGCTTTGTCTCACAGTATCTCAACGACACTCAGGCCATCAACTATTATCTCTCACTCAATAACTGAATATCAGTATAACCAGACCCAACCTCTATCCTCATCCCGAAGAAAATAGTCATTTGAAGAAAGCCTCCAGTGTAAAAGACAGAACAATGCAGGCGAGAGGGCAGGGAAAGGAACTTAGAAGAAAAGGAGGATTGCATCATGAGAAAATTTTATTTAAAAAAAAAAGAATATTGTTAAAATCCTGAGATGCAAGATAAGTTAAAACATCCATGAAATAAGAACAAGATGCTATAAATAAGGAAGATTTCAAGAAAAGAAAGATCTAGAAGATTTAACATCTCATTAATGAATTTACGCTTGACAGAGAAATGGAATAGAAAAAATGGACAGTATATTTCATTGACTTGTTTGAATAGAGCGTTTTTAGATTGAGATTGCTCAGTAAGTGTCCAACCAGTAAAAGAAAAAAGTGCTCAAATGAGGCATGGTATTGAGACATTTCAGAACCATGGGATAAAGAGAAGGTACTAAGTAAAGTTTGGGAAGATTAAAAAAAAAGGAAAATGATCGCATAGGGATCAACAGTACTCCTCAACAGTAGTGATGGAAGCAAAATGATATTGAAGTGGCGACCTTAATATTTCAAGCAAAAATATTTTTTTAAACTTGAATTCTATAACCAGCCGAAGTATCCACTAAGTTTTGGATTGAATAAAGATAGTTTGGTCTGGAATGTGCTCTAGGCTCTAGTCAAGGAGAAATCAGGAGAGAAACACTGTTCTGAATATAGGAGTTAAACAAGAAAAAAAAAAATACAGGATACAGGAAACAGGGAATCCAGCATCAGAGGAAAGGGAAGATGAATATCAGAATGAAGTTTCTGGGGTAGATCTAAATAGAATCCAGCCTGGTTGGACTGGGCAGAAGTCTGACACCTCCAGGATGGCTGTAGCAAGAGTAGACTTAATAGCTAAATAGAATTTAGAGAATGTTAAACCTTCTGTTGAAGATTTCAAGAAGAATACAAGATAGGCATAGATAAACATAAGTAAAAGGAAAAATGGATTTATTATTAATTCAAAGAAGACCAAATATAGTGCCAGAAAAGTAATGCCATTATAATAGCATAACACTTAGCTCACAGTCAATATTTACAAGGTTTTAATAACTTAAATTCTAAATGTTAATATAATCAATGTTTCTAAAGTCAATATACTGAAAAGACAAAGAAGGGAAAAGACAAAAAGAAGGGAAAGTATAGGTGAGAAGTTGGGGAAGGGAGTATAAGTGGGCCAAATCATCATCTTCCAAAATAAGAAGTTAAAATGTATAAAATTGCAGAATAAGCACATAGAAATATGGAAATAAATCCCAGAAGAAAAAGATAAAACAGGCTTACAGGAATGTTCAAAGATGAGAAATGTGTGTGTGTGTATGTGTGTTGGGAGGAGGGGAGGTTGCAAGCTCTTTCTGTATTTCATCATAAGTTTTGCAATACTTCTAATGTCTATTAGAAACGTAACATAGAAAATCTTTTTTCGTGTATCACTTTTATAAACATTTAAAAATCATTAGGAAAAAATTCTTATTTTTAGTTGCTTTTTAATGATAGTTAAATTCTAGACAACAGGTATCCCAAACCTACCCATAACTGGAAATTTAATCATGTACTTCAACTCTAGTTTCTCTGTCTTCAGGATCTCTAGAATTTAATTAACATATGTAAATTGCTATGAAGTATTCTTTATGAAGATATCTAGACCATAGATTTTAGTGTCCTTCTACACTGTGATGCCTACTTCTAATTTTTAGATTTGGTACTGCCACTTAACTAGGATGTTACTTTATGGTCAGCAAATATTAAAGAAGAACAAACAGCATAAATGATTCAGAGAGTATGGCAGAGTAACATTTTGAAAATTAAGTCACACTGATTAAGACTTTTTCTAAAGAGCAGATTTTTTTTTTTTTTTTTTTTTTTTTGGTATGCGGGCCTTCCTCTGTTGGGGCCTCTCCCGTTGCGGAGCCCAGGCTCCGGACGCGCAGGCTCAGCGGCCATGGCTCACGGGCCCAGCCGCTCCGCGGCATGTGGGATCCTCCCATACCGGGGCGCGAACCCGGTTCCCCTGCATCGGCAGGCGGACGCGCAACCACTGCGCCACCAGGGAGGCCCTAAAGCGCAGATTTTTAAAGGATAATTTGCAATTTTCAAACTAAAAAACTTCTAAGTCCAATCCCACTTATTAAAGAGTCAAAATACTTGCAGATGGCTATTGTATTGGTAAAGACCCTTTATCTTTTTCATTGGTTCCCTTGGCATTATAAGTGAATCATATTTTTGAACAATTAAATATCATCAGTTACTTTTTCTGTATTATATATCTTAAAGATGGAGTTGCAAAGGACATTTAAAAACTTCCATTTAAAAGCTGGAAGAGTACAGAGTTGTCATAGTAGCCAGAGTTTTAAAGGCAGAATTGTTACTACATGAAAATAGAATTGAGAGAGGAGAGGTAAACTGTCACTAACCGGTTTTACATTTATAAACCTCCCACCAGAGATAGAATATCTAAATTCTATGAATTATTACGATGAAATACAGATAGGTTTACTAGAAAACATTTTCTGGATATAGAGCATCAAAATAAACTAAAGAAGGCCTCATTATACATAGCACACTAGTTATTTTATTTTCTCTAAGAATTGGGGAATCAAAGTACAGGAGGGAGTCTTTCCCATGCAATACTTGTCACAATCTTGATTTAGACCATCACTACTCTTTTTATGTTTTATTTCTAGGTTTGGATGCTGTTTTCTTATCAATTATGGAATTTTAGTTTTTCCCTCAACTTAGTATTGTACTTAGGTCAGTTCTGACTAGTTTACACCATGAGATAAATGTTTCTCACCTTCCTAAATCAACTGTTCCAGAAGAACTGCCTGTAGACAAATTCAATCTTTTTGGTTTATAGCTACTTTCAAAATAATTTAGAAGTCCCCCCTGTAACTCCTGACATATTTAGGGATATCCTGTAGTTCTCGTCATGTTTTTAGAGAAAGTAGCATGAATATTTCATAACACAAGTCACATTTGGTAAGTCTAATTGCTTGGGTAATAACACTAAACCCTTTCAATTTTCTTCTGAAGGCAATATACACTGCTGTAATGAAACATTTTTCTGTTCCAAAGCTGGTGGTAGCTACAGAAGAACAGAGATGAGTGTTTCTTTAAATAGAATAGCTGTACTTGTGGGTTTTCAATGCTAATGTTCAGTGACCGCTAATTTCATATCTTAGCAGGCAAAACTGTATTTTATTCATTATGGAGTGAAGCACATTTTGAGACTCTTATAGATAGATAACTGCATGAAATGTAAGGGCAAACTGATATTGTCTGAGCTCTCTGTAGGACAGAAATTTACATGCATACTTTGAACAGTTTTATTTTTACTGTTCAATTCCTTTAATGAATTATGGGATCCTGGTTTTGTCATTTGGGACTTCAAGCTGCTTAGTATCCACAAGGAGTATTACCAGAGATTACCTGATACTCAGAGCAATTGAAAAGAGAGGCTTGCACTCTAGTACATATTCATAAAGCACACCTAACACTCTAAATGTAATGGAAACCATAATATGGCTCTTTTTTGCATCGCAGCATGGGATCCCATTATACCACGGGTGGCACATCCCAAACTGCAAAAGAAGTTTCTTTAGGGATGTATGCCAGATTCTGATGCTACCTCAGTGTGTTTTGGAGTAATGACATAGGATCTTATCATACCATGCACACAGATTCAGAAGATTATTTTACTGGCACATACAAAAAAGTAATTTGAAATTCACAATTATCTCTTGCATTTAAAAAAGAAATCATAGTATCTGCAATAGTGACTCTTTTATTCAAATATATATAGAGAGAGAGATAGATATACACATGCATCTATATATGTGTATGTATATACATATGTGTATGTGTTTGTGAGTGCGTTTGTGTGTATACATATATATTTCCATACAGATACTTGAATGCGACTTCAATGGGACTTCAATGTCATCTAAAGGAATGTTTCATTTTCCAGCATCTTTAGGATCCCCATTTTCCCCTATTTTCTGCCATTGTATTTCTCTTTCAATTTTCCACAGCTGCCCTGTAGCATTTTCCTTACTTTCGTTTAATTGGCCATCTTTACTACCTCCAATTTTCTCCTTCCTAATGTTTTCTCCACTATTTCTGTGATACAGATCTAATCACATTTTCACTAACTAATTGAATTTCTCCAGCTAAAGAGTCCTTTGGTTTTTAAGTTGAAGAAACATGAATATTATAGCAAAAGAGTTGATCAATTTTTTTTCTAATTTTGATTGCGTGTGTATAACTAGCAAGCTAGTCTTTTTATCATGAGGTAAAACTGCAAATAGCTCAATCTGAAATTTTTTAAATTAGAAAACAAGTGAAATGGCTATACACTGCACTCTCTAATTTTTAAAAACCTTACCCTGTGTCATGCACATAATAAATACTTGATAAATGCATCACAATGGAATGAGTGATAAACTTTAAATGTATATAATCTCTCAAATAGATTTTGAGAAAGGACAGTTTTTTACATCCTGATGAAAGGCAAAATCCTATAAATATATATGAATAAAGTAGGTAATTAATGTTTCAAAAGTTTAATTTTCTTCACATCAAAGATTTCATCTGAAAGACAGAACCAGAAAACAAGACAATTCTAGTCTATTGAGCTCACCACAAGTCATAAATATCTGTCCCTGTATGGCCTGGTGTTTGGTATTAGCAAAAATATTTAAAGGAAAAGGAGAAGTAGGTAGTAAATAGCAATTTATAATTTAAAAGAGAGTTTTACCAAAGACAGTCAGCTCTGCTGGATCACTGTCTCTTTCTCCTACCATATTGGTGCCAACACAGGTATACATCCCTGCATCACTTTTCCTGGTATTGGAGATCATTAGTTTTCCACCACGGATCTGTTAAAATTGAAAAAAAAGAAAATGGAAAGGAAAAGAAACAGAGAAAGAAAGGTCACTAATAAATAATTTTAAATATTTAAGCACATTTTTTTTCTCTAAAAGAAATAGCTGAGTGTCTAAGACACAAAACTCTCCCACTATTTTGGCATCTGCATGTGTACTTTTCTTCTCTTAAATTCACCCTCAGTATAAGCCTCCATATTCCCTTTTTAGAGAATGCTTCTTTAAGGCAGTCTTCCTCTCTCTTGCCTGGTCCTATTTTGAATCTTTTGTCTGCCCCCATTAAACCACAGTGGTTGGTCTTCACTCTGAGATTCTGTTGAATGAATTTCTATTGACATTTGTCATCAGAACGAAGTACTAGATCTGCTTTGGATAATATAATGAAATCTAATTGACTCAGAAGATTTCAGTGAGTATTTGTTGAGTACCTCTACGGGCTGGGTGGTGTTCTAGGCCTTTGAGATTCAATAGACAACCAAATAGTAAAAATCTCTGCTTTCATGGAGTTTACATTTCAATTGTTAGTATTAAAATTATCTTTGCCTCATCTTAACTGTTTTTATGAGATAATTTTTGAAGAGGAGGTCAGGTTGAATAAAAACAAATAATTTTTTTTGGAATGATGAGTATCACTTGGTACAAACCATTGGCTTCTAATATGTGGTCCCTAAATGTTTCTTAAATGAGAAGCATTTTTGTTTGAATAAGCAAATGTAATAATGTTAAAATGTCTGTTAGTTAAAGGGTACACTAAAGCAGAATAAGGTTTTCAGAAGTGAATCATCAACTTATAGGTTCTTTTCCAATTTTAATGTTTTTTATTATTTATCTAGTTCAACAATCTTAACTTTACAATGACTGAGTGTTCTTAAAGAGATATGAGATAAGAATACGCTGGTTTCCTCCTTCAATTTTAATTTCACAGGCAGACAAAACTCAAGTAGGTACGTTTTCATCAGACTTATTTAGGCTCTAAAACTAGCCATGTCATAGAAAGGGATTTGCAACATTTTTTTTTTTTTTACTTAGGAAGAAAACATAGTCAAACTATTCTCAACTGTATGCAGTAGAGCGTAATAAATGACAGGTTTAAACCACGGAGGCCATTTCTCCTTCCCTCGAAGCTGAGTGTGACAATATGATTTGATTTGATTTGACCAGTGGAACTAAAGCAACATTTCACCCGAAGAAAGGCACTCGTATATAGGGACTTGCCTTCTCTTGCTGCAGTTGGAACCCTGAGACCAGTATGAGAACCAGCCCAAGCTAGCCTGCTGGAAAATGAGAGGCCGTGAGGAGAAGAACCAAGATGGCCAGCTGAGACACAGTCAAAGGCCATGTGAGTAAAGTTATCCTAGATCATCCCAGCTGCCAGCACACGTTTCAACAAGCCACAGAAGCATGAGAAAGCCTAGCAAAGATCAACCAAGCTAGCCAGAGCAAAGAACTGTCAGCTTACCCACAGAATCATAGTGTAAATGCGATGGTTATTATAAATCACGGTATTTTGGGGTGATTTGTTACAAAGCAAAAGCTAAATGATTACAAACATGAAAAAGAAAATCTTGAACAGGAGCACATTTTCATAAGTTTGGTACCCGAGCACAGACCATTGGGAACCAAATTATCTTTCAAGTAGATCCTCACAGTGTCAACAGTTCAAGCCAGAATCATATGGAATATGTTGTGATCTTTTGCATGGCCTCTCTCGTTCTGTGTTATGATGTAATCACAATGTACACATAAGAATAAAACCTCATTTATAAGATATTTTTAAAGAGAACAGACACCCAGAAAATATGGACTTTTTGATAGAAATGGTATATTTGTTTTGTTGAGACATTATTTTAAATAAAATATATTAATTCTCAGTTATTGTACTGAGTATAAAAATTATACTAAGAACCACGTCAGAAGGTTGAGGCATTATCTACTATTGCAGTGGACTGCTCTCACAAACTTCACATACACATGTTGAATGGATCCTCTGAAAAAATAAAATAACTATAGGCCATTTCTCTACCTTTTTACCATTTTCTGGGTGTTCCATTTTGAATATTAATTGACTGATTAACCTGATCATCCATTTCCCTTGAAAACAGACTATTTTTCTACAAGGGTTAAACTGCAAATCGGGCAGTTATTTTTACATTGATTTTACTTTCTATCGCTTAAACTTTGAAATGAATTCTCATATAATATTTTAGTTATAAATATTACATTGGAAAAACTGGAAAAGAGCTTGAAATATTCATCACCTCAAATTATTTCCTCTTATAATTTTGAAAGTAGTATGAAATGTTCTAGTTAATACAGTTTTATGGCCATCATTTACACTTTGACACATGTATTGCATGATCAATAGATGCATTTGGAGATCTTAAAAAGAGCTTCGACATCAGTATTCTACTGCAAAGATATATTTACATATTCAGATTGGTCCAGTTATTAATATATCATATACACTTGATTTATATACTATTTGACTCTTTGAAGCCTCATTCCAAAGTTTTTATTTTTGGTTATCTTTTTTCAGTCCTTTCAATACAGTGTAAATAGTAATTAGCACTTAAATACAGTTCTACAACTTTATTAACAAGAAATAATAAATAATATAAATAAAATATTATAAATAATATAAATAAAATAATAAAATACATCCATTTTAAGGCTTGATATTCAATCTCTCTAGGGGTCCACTTTAGTTTAACTCACACTTATTCTTTCTTCCTTGTCATCAATTCGAATTTTATCTTTTTTCCAGTAGATGGTGGGTTCTGGGTGTCCCCGGGGAGGTTGGCACTCCAGGATTGCAGGCTCTCCAGCTGCCACTACAACATCTGTGGGATTTTGCCGGAAGTCATCTCGTAACACTGAAGAAAAACAATCAGAATAAAAGAAAACTCAATGAGAGTAACTTTAGCTTTCTCTTGCAAAAGGTAACTTCAAGTCTTAACTTACTTTGTTCTAATAAAATTTACTGGTATTTACTGAGAACAGAACCACGCCCATCTTAAAATATTTTAGAGCCAATCTAAGCGCTCATCAGCAGGGAAATGATTAATTCTATGATCATGAACCTTTGCTATAAAATCTGAGTTTAAAATGAGATAAGCCTAAAGAAAATAAGATAAGACACATTCATGATATAGTTTTGACATTTAATACAAACTCAAGGTACAAAACTGCTTATGTAGTATGATCCCATTTTCTATTTAAAAAGCATATATGCATACATACATGTGTATAAATGCATTAAAATAAGTTGTTATACTTAAAGCCCTGAAACAAGTCATGTGCACGTGGTCTGGGAGAATGTATGCCTGTTCAGTCTGGGAGGGGAAGTGGGGTGAGAACTCCTTGAGAAAGCCCTTTCTTGTGACATGAATATGGACAAGATCCACACTGTTTTCATTACACTTCTGAAGATAGACTCATTGTTCACCCTTGCAATGCACTAGCACCCACATACACAGGGCTACATTTTCATTCTGTCTGCATCTCCACCTGCCGAGCGACATCTGGGCAGCGTGACATTCGGAGCAGAGATATCCCTTATAGCGGTTTTGCCAGTCTGAATTTCCCCTCCTTTCATTAGGAGAACAGCAGGTTGGACCTCCGTTGTAACCTCCGAAAATCTGGCATGCCTGGCTCTCCAAATGTCACCTATCTATCTGTGCACTTTTCTTCCCCTGGCAAAATGAAAAGCCTGGAGAAATGATTCGGTCCTATCAGACTGCAGAATGCTGGCTTTATTTAGCAAATAAGGACTATATCTACTTTAGGGTAAACATTAAAAAAAGCAGTTGAGAAAACAGGTGAAGGAGATTAAAGGGTACAAACTACCAGTTATAAAATAAATAAGTTACAAGGAAGTAATGTACAGCACAGAGAATATAGTCAATATTTTATAATAACTTTGTATGGTGTGTAATCTGTGAAAATATTTACTCACTACTTGTACACCTGAAACTAATATAATATTGTAAGTCAACAATACTTCAATAAAAAATGTAGTTGAGACCAGCTAATACACCATATAACACAATTGCCTCTGCTTTTTGTAACTGCCTTGACTTTTCCTATTCTTTGATATTCTAACACAGACAAGGTTTTTTTCCCAGTGTACCTTGGGGTAAAAAAATACCCCCCCCAACACAAATATATGCGTGTATATGTATATGTATGTGTGTTATTCATGTGTACATATATATATACACACCTGCATACATATATACATATGAACACACACATACATTTTCTATATATAAATTGGTCAAGCTATCTGAAATTGGTCAGCTGTTTGAAATCAAAATTGGGCAGCTTGTGCTAGCTTGTTATGTAAATCATCTGCTGCAAATGTGGATTAGGTCAAACCAACTGCCTTTCATGTCCTGTAATGAGACCCACTTCAGCACTCTGCTTCTTTGTTGGGCCAAGTCTCCAGGTTAATTGTCATTCTCCAAATAAATAAAAATCCCCTGTCCTGAAAATAGGTCCAGAGAGACAACTGAGTGACTTTTAAGGCTTTTCTTTTCTTGTCTCTTGCAACATGGTTTTCCATCTTAATGAAGTCATGACCTTTTATGAGATTAGAGAACCTTGTCTCCTATTGAAGGAGCAGTAAGAAAGAATTCAGCACAAATTGCTCACTCTTAGTTTATAAGCTGATTAATTTACTGCTTTAGCTGCTGAGGAAATGTGTTCCATTTTAGCACAGTGAACTGCACATTTTTTGGTTCTCTTGCCTAACTGGCAAGAAGGATGTGATTTATATGCACAGGGGTTTGCTTCTGAATGGGCTGAGAGAAGTGTGCATTTAAATGTGATGTTCAGACAGGAGGGTAAGAAGGGGTTAACACTGTGGTGCCCTATTGCAGGTAAATCCTCAAGGTAGAGCAACCTGGTGACTCATTTATATTCTTAATACAGAACAGCTGCCTATTTATGCAATGTTAAGACCCGCAAAACTATGGTAATAGGGTGGTGAGCACCCCTACAATATCCGGTACTGGCAGCAAATGGTGTTTTGGCAGGCTCTCAATCTAGTCCAAAATGACACATCTGGCCAGTTGGAGAACCTTCTCCAGAACTGGTCTCCTGACAAGTAAGCCAAAAGCCTCTGCTCAAATGGTACTTAAGACCACTGCAAATGATTCAGAAACACAGTATTACATCAATCTGCAACAAGCCAAATTAAGAGAAAAAAATAAAGGTCCTTTGATATGGGGGATCCTTTGATAACAAACTAGGGGCTGCTGCTCTTAAACAATATAACGTGTGTTTATGGCGCTGACAAAAAAAGAAAATGATTCCAATTTGCAAATGAAGCCAAGAAATCTAACATCAACAGTAATTTTAGGCTTTCCGACTATTCACCCAGAGAGTAGAGTGAGATAATAGTATAATTGGCACTGTACCCTCTTCAACTTGTAAAATGCTCTTTGGGGTTTATAGAGTAATTCATTTTTGCTTAGTGATACCGTTTCTTTTACCCATTTCTTTTACATCTTTGGGGGTAATAAAATGTGTTTCTTCTCTCTCTCTCTCTCAAATAAAACATTCACAAGAAAAACAACCCTTTCAGCAGGTTCTAGCACAGCAAACAAATATAGAATCTCTCTTAGGAAACAGAAAGTCATTTTTACTCATCTCAAATTGTATAAATGTTCTGATACCTGCTTCTGTGTTTCTGAGGTTTGTATGCCCATTCACAAATGTAAACAAAATAAAATGAAATATTTATTGTTTCCAATTTTGTGCTAATTATTCATTTCTGTCTTGGATTTTGCCCTCTGCTTTATGGCAAGTGATATAAAAAATAGAAGGTGTTCTCTACAGTAAAGGATTTATGTATGTTAGATAACAGAAACTAAAACAGTCCTGTAAATGTAAAAAAGCAAAGCAAGTCCAAATTGAGTCTATATTTTTTTTCTCATTAAGCTCCTCTTCTAGAAAGAACTGGGAGCCATATTTTCAATGTGGCTTGACAAGTAAGGCAAAACAAGAACATGCAGCAATATGTGTTTATCTAAAGCTCCAAACAAGTCTTATAGGGTGAAGAGAAATAAACATGATGAACTGAAAAGAATCTGGTTAAAAAGACAACAGCTGGGGGCAGGGTAGAGGTAAGTTGTACTTTAAAGAAAAAAAGATATAATAGGTACACTTTTGATACAGTACTTGCTTGCAGATCTAAGTTTAGAATACAAGGGTTCAAATCTCCATGGGGGAAAAATAGAAATCTAGTTGGCTAGAACTCAAATATTCATTTCTCTATATGAGCTGAAAACACAAATGAGACTTCACAAAGCTAGTCATAACCTGGGTTAGACTTGAATTCTTTTTACATTGACATGCACAGTGATTTAGAAAGTTATTCTGGAAGATCAATAAATTCTGAATTACTACTGTGTTTGATATGATAGAGTTCATATTCATGGCATAAAGATTTGTAACAAATTAATTCAATTCTACAAGAAGACACTGAATACTACAATGTGCTTGGCAGTGTCTTATAAAATGGTTAAGGAATACTGTATAAAACAGAAATGACATGACGGTGCCTGTGGTAGGCTTGTTCTCTAATGCTCCGCAATAACCTCTCCCTCTTGGTATTTATTTCTTTGTCTCATCCCCTCCCCTTAACTGTGGGCTGGACCTGGTGACATGCCTTTAATGAAGTGATGGAATGTCATTTCAAAAATTAGGTTACAAAAGGTTGTAAGTTTCATCTTTTTGGTTCTGTCTGTCTTTCTGTCTCTCTCTCTCCCTCTCTCCTCATGTGCTTCCTCTGATCATGCAAGATGCCATATTGCTCGATGTAGAGGCGCATTTGGCAATGACCCAAAGGCAGCTTTCAGCCAACGGTAAGCAAGGAACTGAGGCTTCATTCCACATCCCTTGAGAGCTCAAATCCTGCCAGCAACTACTTAAATTTGGGAACAGAAACTTCTGCAGTTGAGCCTTTGCATGAGACCACGGCCCTGACCAACATCTGCATTGCAGCGTTGTGAGAGATCCTTAGCAGAAGACTAAATTAACTCATGTCTGGGTTCCTGACCCACTGACAGTAAGAAAATAAATGTGTGTTTTAAGCTACTAAGTTTTGTGGTAATTTGTGATACAGCAATAGGTAACTAATACAGTGCCCTAAAACAGCTTCATATCTAGGTATCCCTTTAGAGCAGACCTCTTAGACTCCTGCTTCTTACTATCCCACATTCTTTAGCTCACCAAGTCCTCTCCCTTCTGTCCTAATTCAATAGTTCTCAAAATTCTTTTTTGCCTCAGTCAACAGAGACAAGGCAAATCATTACTCTGACATTTCATCGTTTTAAAATAAATTAGCAATAATAATGAAATGAGACTGCATGATTAGCAGACTTCTGAAAGATATATTTCTGACTTACAACCTACACATGCTTCCAAGCAGTTATTAAAAATGTAGAACCTAAAACATTACGGATGAAAGTATTCATACACACCACCAGATAAAGAAGACCATCCAAAACAAATTAAACTGATCATGGGAAAGGTAATTTTAAAAGAGATATGTAATTAAAAGCATGGTTAGCAGCAGTTGAAACCTCTGGCAACTCAAAGCAACGCTGATCACAAGGCTTCCATGCCAGCAGGATTTCTCTCTGTATATGCACCTGAGCTGTCAGAGCTGTGCAGCAAGAGACTTCTCAGTAGAAGACTGACGACTAGTTCCAAGAGATGCCCATCCAGTGCATATTTTAGTTTAAGAATACAAAACTTGAGTAAATCTCGATACTTAAAAGGACCGTCAGAAGCCTTTAGTCATGCATAATATATGAAATAACAAGAATTTTTTTTAAACTTGCTTTTTTGAATCAGCAGCACACACAGTTAACACTTTGATCTCCCTATTTTAAAAGTAACTGTCTTACAATAATAGCTAATATTTAATGAGTACACACTATGTGCAAAACCTGGCATCATGGATATGTCATAGGTCATTTGGAATGACCTATTGTGGTGGACAAGTACAGAGTCTGAACCCTGCAGGTCTGACTCTAGGCCCTACGCAGAGTCATTATGCTACAATGATTTGTAACATCACCTGTATCTATTTATTTTGTCTCCACTGCCCTAGTTCAGGATGTCCTTATCTCTTCCTTAATTACTTCCAGGGTATCCTATTTAAACTTTTTCTCTGATTTCTCTTTTAATCTCTCTATTGTGGCTATTATGAGTTTGCTAAAGTGCACATATGATCACATCAATTCCTTTTTCACAACTTTTTAAATGGCTCTTAAGAAAAAATTCTCTTCTTAATGTGATATCAAATGTTGTATAGAATCAGGTCTCTGTGTTTATATTTCCATGCTCATCACATACATTTCTGCAACCCTCTTGCCATAGACACACAGAGGAACATCTAATTATCGGTGCACATTAGCATATATGGTCTTTCTGCTTGAAAATCTTCCCCAGATACCTCTTTGTTCCCTTACTTTTTCCTATTTCTTTCTTCAAACACATACTGTTCCTTCAGTGTCAGCTTCAGATTCACTCATCTGAAAATTTTTTCTTTTACACTTATATGGGACTAGGTAACCCACCACAGGGCTCTCATCTTTCTTTTTTTTTTTAAAATTAATTAATTAATTATATTTATTTTTGGCTGTGTTGGGTCTTCGTTTCTGTGCGAGGGCTTTCTCTAGTTGTGGCAAGTGGGGGCCACTCTTCATCGCGGTGCGCGGACCTCTCACTATCGCGGCCTCTCTTGTTGAGCAGCACAGGCTCCAGACGCGCAGGCTCAGTAGTTGTGGCTCATGGGCCTAGTTGCTCCGCGGCATGTGGGATCTTCCCAGACCAGGACTCGAACCCGTGTCCCCTGCATTGGCAGGCAGATTCTCAACCACTGAGCCACCAGAGAAGCCCAGGGCTCCCATCTTGAAGGGCATCGGACGAGTTCATCAAATATACTTGACAGGTTGATTGAATTGATGAACTCCTCTTCAAAGGGTGTGTTGCAGTCTTTTTCTTATTGTATAAAATACACTACAGTGTTTTAACTTGATTTCAAAATGTCATTTCTGAAGAACAATTTAAGTTGGTAGGATTTAAGAGACAGTGCACTTGACTTGCCTACCTACAAGCTCGTATATCTCTAAAATAAAAGCCAGGCAGTTCAAAAAGGTCAGAAATCAATCACTCAAAGGAACAACATATTTATGTGCAACCAATAAAGCTGCTAGCACAAATTATAGTATATCATAGTAAATATTACAGTGGGTTAGGAAAAATAGTGATAGCCATTTCTACAACTGGTACACATTATTTTCCTATCCTCATCACCAACAGCACCTCTCACCCTGGGGAATGATCGGGTGTAATCCCAGCCAGCCTGAAGTTCAGGCCCTCTACTCTACTTCCCAGGAAAGTGCACTGTCTTGTCCTGCTGCACTGAACGGCTGTTGTTGACAGCCATGCTCTGACCCCAGGGGGAGCTCCAGCCTCAGAATGAAACTGAGGCTCTGCACACTAGAAAAAATATCTGGGTTCTTGATGCCATAACTGAACAAACCAATTCTGAAGACTAGGTTAAATCTGGACTTTCTACGTATGGGATCTAAAGAAGTTTCCTTTCATTTTTAGGCCAGTTGAAATTGAGTTTCCCCCTTCAACTGAAAGCTCTACACGGGTAAGTTACAATAATTCTGTATTTTTCTGAAGTTGCAAAGACCAAAAGACCTAATAAATCTAAAGAGGAACCACCATTCACAACAAACTACTTTATTATATTTGGTACAATCAAACAAGATATGGTCAGAATGGACAGGCCAGCCACCAGCTAAATAGACGGTAAGATCTGATATTTAGTGAACAAGTCATAAGTGGTTTGTTCTGCACAGAAGGGGAATGGGAAAGAAAGAACTCAGTGGGGAGACATCCTGCTACCGCTGTGCAAGCTGACACTCTGGCACCTCTGCAACATGCTGACAATTCCAAAATGAGAAGCTCTCACCCTTCATCCCACTAAGATTCCCTGTGCAAGCAAATTCACTCAGCAAATGATCCAGATAAACCAGTGGTATGAATTGGAGCATGATAAATGAACAGGGATACCCTGTGACTTGCTCATTTTCAAGTCATAGCATTTTGTGAAGCCTCGAATTCTGCAGGGAATAAGACACACAAACACACAACTCATCCAAGAGGAATGGCCAGCTCCAAATTTCTAAGCCAAGTCTTTACTCTCGAATCCTTTTTTAGCCCTGTTCTGTCCTCATCCGCAATATAATTTGAAGTCCCCCTAAGAGTGCCAAGCCTTCCTTAATGTTTTCCATTAATGTTTAAAACTTGCTGAAGGATTCTTAGAAATTGCATGGAAACATCATGCTCTCTGTAATTTGTATCCGTAACCTCTGTAATGCATATGTTCTCCTTGGGGACCAAGAGTTGAGATCATTCATAAACTCTTGGATCACATGTGGCACTGCAAACTGGTGACATCTGACCACAGCAGACTCGAGGCCTGTCTCTGGTAATCATTTCCTTTGGTTTGAGTTAAGGAGCCAGCAGTTGGCACTCCTTCAACACTTGGAAGTCCTATTTTTGGCAAAGCCTAGCATCTGATATTTGACAGGGATCTGCATACCCTATCCATTAGCTTGTGAGGAAGTTGTGGATTGAGGCTAATTAATGTTTAATCAGTTCCTCTTTTTTCTTAAAGTGCCATTGTCCACAAAATTGTTCATGTGGGATTGATGTTTCCAGAATCACAGAAAACTCAAAGGCATGAGGGGAACTTAGAGGGTGTGTCCAAATATAATAGTACGTCAGGAGGAGAACGGTGTGTAGAATTGAGGGTACTGGTCTAAATGTGTTTAAGGCGGCCTTCCTCTACTATAAAACAAAAACTCTCCACATCCCCAAAATGTTCTACTCTGCTACCCAACCTCTTTCCAGAACCTGCCCTTTTGCTAATTTCGATCTCAGTCACAGAGATAGCTCTAACTCTGGATTTTGGAAGAAATAATACATTGAATTTAAAATTCAGAACTACACAGATTAGTCCTAAAAAAAAGCATTAAGTGATGTTTCTCAAGATGGTAACAAAGGGAAACACCAGATTATTTCAAGCTAAAATACTGCCTCCTACTTTCTCTAAATCTGGGTTGGGGCATTAATAAATAAATAAATAATCACAACATCTTTACAGCATTTACATTTACAGGACGATCACAAATAACCATCTGTCTGCTTCTAGCTCTTCAATCTGGTTCATGTCCCATGAGCCTCAAGTCTTCAGCTAAAGCAGTTAGGCTTCTAGGTATCAGGAAGGCTTGTTACAGGTGCTTTGTGGAATGTTTTTTTTTGCCCACTATTTCTCATTTTTTTCCCACACTCTTTCTTTTTTGCCTCATTTAGCTCTCACTGTAAGACCAAAGAAAACAAAAAATTGAAAGGGACAAATCTTTTTTATATTATATATATATAATTTGTGTATATATAGATCTGTAAAAAATTTTAATTCAATATACTTATATATTTATTTAAGTGCACATTTAAATTTAAAATATACATCAGTATTTATTTAAATTCAAACTTCAAGATTCATTACTGCCTTAATGCTACATCTGTCAATTTGAATAAAGAAATAAAGTGCTATCAAGTAAATATTAATGTGCTGCTTTATTCTGGATCCCAATAGATTACCACTCTCCTCCCGCCTTGTTAGTCCTTATCTGAAGGCATTAGCTTTTACAGCATTCTAACATTGCACAGTTCACAGAGGTACACAGTCTGCGCAGCTGTGTACCTCTGTCATTTCACCTTTTCCTAGTATCAATGGGTTAGTGCTCTGATATTTCTCTCCCATGGTGTATTCTGATGTGCCTGATCAGCATGAATTACAATGCCAAGTAACTGCCAGATGTCATGAGTTATAAACTCAATAGTCTAAGGATTATTACACATTAGGGCACCCTACAGTGCAAGGGTGTCCTGGAATTTATGTGTTATTTATTACCTATTGGCAAGGTCTCAAAGTAATCTCACCCCTGCTGATGAAATGAGGGTTGGAAGGAGAAGAAGGTCAAGGTCAACCTTCCTTGTCAAGAATGCCAGTTACTTTGAAACTACTATTGCTCTATCTTTTTTCCCATCTACCTGAAACTCAACAAATTTCTGAATAAGTGAGCTATATGTTATAATGGGCTTTCAACATGATTCTGCTGATTTCACAATTTCCATCATTTTACCTATTTTAACAACACATTTCATAACCATAATCACGAGTGGTCTGATTTAGAGTGTAACAATGAATCTCACCATAATTCATGAACTTAAAAATGACCACTGGGAGAGTATGCTGTTTATTTCCCTGTTTTACACAGGAACATAGACCAAAGCATAACTGCATGAGACTTACTTGAATTCAAATGCAACAATGAAAGTATTTTTTTATAAATTTGTGGAGGTGATCACTCTGTAGTATATACAGCTGTTGAACTATAATGCTGTATACCTGAAATTTACATAATAAAAAATCACGTTCCACATGCCTGTGGGCTCTTTAATCTTTCCCATCTAATATTAAGATTTGCATACGTCCATACTGCAAAATATGGGCATTACTGTAAGCTTCAGGAATTTTGCTGAAATGGATGTAATGTGACCTTTGGGAAATGTTCTATTTGATTACTACATTACAAGAACTTTGAAATGTTTCCTAATCCAGAACATAGCATATTTATTTTTTAATTGGCTGATTAAAAAAAGCTCTATCATCTCTCTACTCTATCCCAAAGACCCAGTAACCGTCTTTTCTTTTGCTACCAAATGAATTCTGAACGCTGCGGTTAATATTCAGCAATCTCATTACCCATCTACCGTAAATCTTCAAAAGCATCACCATATTTTGACAGCTAAGCAGGAGAAGAGGAAGCAAGAAGCATATCCAAGCACTTTTTATGAATGCAAATGTGCTAGAGACCACATTTAAATTATTTCAGAAAATTCATATTATATCATTGACAACCACCAGCAAACAATGTGCTTGAACCTATGAGTAGCACAATTTCTTTTATTCTTGATGCCAGCTCCACAGGCCCCCATCCAACCCTGCCATATACTCTGTGAAAACAAACTGATACCAAAGAACAAACAATGGATATCTTTTTAAGGTGTAAGTGATACTGAGTTCTCATGATGAAAATGTATTATAAGTATGTTTTCCCCAAAAGTGTTTCAATATTTTAAAATTCATGTAAACTCTAATCAAACCTTCATATCTTACATGAAACTAGAAAGAAGTCATATTAACCATGGAGGTTTAGAGAAAAATCCCCCTCTTCCTCATAGCCTGTAGCCTTGGTCAGCCACAGAGTATATGCTCAGCAATAAGGGAATAAATCAAATTGCCCTCGGAGTTTTTTGCTATATTTTTATTTTCTGGGCTCCATGGTTATTCTTAGGACTAAGACTCAGTACAATTTTACTCTCAAAATAGTCATGGATAAAAAATAAACAGAGCCACTTCCTTCCTGCTTGGTGAGGTGCCAACTCCCTATATGGAGATAACCACCTAGTTGCATGGGATTGTTTTAGCTTCCCTGCCTGGGAGGGTACCAAAACTTCATAAGTAAAATTTATCAGAAAGTCTGCCAAACCTTTATTGTTTAGTTCTAATCAAAGCTATTTGTGATGCCAGATTATTAAAATTCACAAATTATTATAATTCCTAATTTGGGCCATTTTCATGCACCACATATCAGCCACTTCATTCACCTCACTCTTCCCCAAACTTTCTACAAATGGTAAAATTAGAAACTTTTTTCCTGATACTCTCAATGAACAATCAAATTATAACTGTTCTGAATGTAAGGCAAAACACGTGTATTAAATGTGGGCCAAATAAGAAAATCAGAGGTTGGCAAATGGGTTAATTTTCAAAATGAATTAGTGGATCCTAAATAATCAGATGTTACATATATTTATCCAGTGATGTCTAAAGCACATGGCTAATACAGCCCTTGAAATGGTTTTTTCCACATTTACTTAAAAGGAAGACCTTTGCTTCAGTAAGCTTCTAGGAGATATGGCTTCAGTTCATCACTGGGAATGTTGTCAGCTGATAAAAGTGTTGGGTATGGAGATTGGACTCTAAGACTTCTCATTTCCCTGCTAATATCACAAGTAGCTGGGGAAAAATTTATTCATTCCTTCTGAAATCTAAAATCTTTAACCTTACCTATTATTATTTTATCTTCCATATTAAACATTTGAGAAAGTAAATGGAAGCATTCTTCATAATTATGCCAGGACAGTTCCAGGAAATCCAGGCAGAATGTTAACTACGCTCCTCTTTTCTTCTGTGTGGTTTATTCTCTAAAAATTGCTACTGCCTCATATTTGCCCTCTCAATCATAATTCGCACCCACACTGGCCTTTCCTCAGGTCCTGGAACATAGCAAGCTCTTCTCCATCTTAGGACCTTCACACTATTTTCTATTTCTAGGTGCACTCTAGTTACTCTCCACTGTTTGCCCAGTTCCTTTCATGATACCTAGAACTTCCATTTAATAAATGTTTATGGAACTATTACTTTTTGACGGGGAGGCAATATGGCATTGTGGTTAAAATAATGGGCTTAGTCAGAGGCCTGGGTTTGAGGCTCGGCTCTGCTACTTTATTAACTTGATGGTCTTAAGTCTCAGCCACGTTAAGGCTCACCTTCTTCATCTGTAAAATGGGGATATTAAAGTTCATGTCTTTGGATAGTTATGAAGAATAAAAAAAGCGATCTTTGTAAAGTACATTGTGAAGCAAAGGAAACACTTCAGAAATAAGAATTATTATTGTTGTTAGGAATTAAGAATGCTAGTAAAAAAAAAAGGGACCTTGAACCCTGTCTTCAAGAACCCTATCTTGTGTATAAAATAATTCCTCTTTTAAGGTCTTGAGGGTCAGACAGTCAAATACTATGCAATTGCTGCTGGATGGTGATAATTACTATGAGTGAGTACTATCAGATTTAGGATTTATATATAACAGTATAATTCTAAAGTCAAACGTATTTAGGTATCATTATTTATGTTGTAAAGTATTATCTGGGTAATAAAATATCACTGGTTGCTCCAAATCAAAAAGTTTAACTTTGCTCAATAAGTTTTACCCAGCTCATTTCTAAAAGGTGATTTTAATATGATATTTAATTTTGCTGTGTTTAATTGATACCAAGTAAATTAGATATTTTCACTTTTCAATTAGTTCTAGTTGTAACTACTAATTTGAGATAACAGAAGAGTTTTTTAAATCATTGGTTTCTTTTTTATTTAAAAAGTAGGTACTGAATATTTTGATGGTGACAGGTGCTATGTATCTATCACACTTAGAAGTACAAGATATTTCAAGCAGAGATCTTGCCCTTAGGGTGCTAAAGAGATTTAGGAAAGTTACCAAAATATAAGTCAAAAATCACAATCTGAAAGTAAAAAGAGCATGCAGCATCATAGAACCACATTGAAAATGTATTAGGATACAAAGGAGGGAAACTGTTTTCAACAAGAAAGTCATTTTAGCAGGGCCAGCTTCAGAGCTGGGTTTGAAACATGCACAGTATGCTTTAATTAATTACAAAAAGAAACATGCTGGAATGTGCTTGCATGTACAAAAAACAATCTCTGGAAGGACACACAAGAAACTAATAATAACAAAGCCTTTGCAGAGAGAAACAAAAGTGGGAAGTGAGGGATGAGAGAGGAAGACTTCACTATATGCACTTCATACATTTTGATTTTTGAACCCTGTAAGTGTATTAATTACTTACTAATATGCATATTTTACAATGTATAAAGACAAATAATTTTGACTAAGAGTGTTTTGAAAGTATACCATCTGCTCCAGCTGGATTCAACACAAAGAGTTGGGAAGAGGGTATGGAAACCTGGTTTCTCACAAGAGTCACTCAGTGACACAAACTGCAAGTTTACAGAAAATTGGTGCTTTCAAATATAAATGCCAACAAAATACCTGTAGAATGGTAATAAGTCTGACCTTTGAGATCAAAATATATAACTCGATTAATTAGTTATTTTCTAAGGTAGAATAAATATTCAGAAAAATTTAATGTTAAGAAGGTCTCTTCATTTAAGATGAATTGAAGGCCAACTCTGAGCTAGGTACAAGAGATATAAAGGTGAGTAAGATGACAACCTTTTGATCTAGACCTAGGCCTCTTAAGTGCCTCAACAGAGGACTGAATAAAAAATGAGGAAGTTACAGGGGAAGAAGCAAGCAGTGGTGACTGCTCTAGATGAGAGAGGCTTAAAGCCATCACATAGATTCACTGTCAACCCATGACCCAGAAAAGGCAAAATATCACTTATTTTAAAAAAGTCCTCATTTCTCCCAAATTATAAGTTGTGATTCTATAAGTCCACTTTAAATATGTGAATCAAGAAAATTATAAATGATTTCTCCTTTAAAAATAAAAACTTACCTCCATTTGAAGTTTCTTTATGGAGTTTTATTTAGAGAAAATGTGAAAAACTTTAACTTTATAAAAATTCTGGTTTATTTTCCTTGATATGTCTATGCCTTTTATACTCCTATGATTTGAGTTTATAAAAACATCACTAGTTTTTTATTTTAAAACTTGGAAAAAAAGGATAAAAAAAGACTAAGTATAATGATCCATTAATATAGTTTTTCTTATAGAAAGATGGTGGTACATCATAAAATGAATTATAGTCCATCTTAAACAATACAATTAGCTCAAGGAATCTTTCTCTATACCAGTAAATTCAATTTTGTCTAATTCTTAGGTTTATGATAATGTCAGCTCCTTAGAATGTTAGTTAAAACTCATTAAATGCATCTGGAGAGGTAACAGCTTCGTTACCGTAATATGATGTAAAGAAAAAGAAAATGCTTTATTATAATTTAATTTTTTTCAAAACTGAATATATTTGTATAATAAAACGTTCACTGTATATTTTCAATAGTCTTCAAAAATTAAGCAGCCCAATAACTAAAAAATGTTATTTTCTAAAAATAATTTTGTTCCTGCAGAGTCCTTGTTGCTGGTTTTCTGTTCTTTTTCCATTAGATAAAGTGGCCATCTTAGAGATGGTGGTTATTAGAGACAAAATCATTTGAGATAATACTAAAATACACTAACATAGTCTTTCTTTCTTTCTGAATATTTTTAGTGTTTAGGTAGAAGAGGCTTTCCATACAATAGATATATTAATCAAGTATTACATTTAATTGCCTTCACTAGGTATTATTTCAGTGCCTTGTAAGACTAAAAAGAGTCAGATGGAAACTATATTGGAAATTAGCTATGTCTCCAATATAGATGTGATTATTTCATGTTTCTCTTCCGTAGTAGCTTAGCCATAGAAATTGCTTGATAATATTGCTGAGAGTTAAGATGTGGAAAATAACTATAGTGATTTTTTTGTACTCTCCCCCAAATCCTACATGATGAAACCAATACCATTAAAGCACTGCAAAAATATATCTAATTTAAGCTTGTATTTCTTATCTTGTGTTCTGAGATACTTTCATAATTTTCCTCCCTCTAGCCATTACTCTTGACTGTACTTTGCCAGAAACTTCTTGTTCTTAAAACATAGTCAATATTACTCAAAAATGGAGAGCTCCCAGACACAAATTCTTCGTAGTTAACCTCTGTCAGTCCTGCCTCCATGCTGATGATTCTAAAATGAATGCCTCCAGCCTTGAGCTCCCTGGAATTCCAGACTGCCTGCTTGACATCACCCCTTGAATGTCTAAGAGTATCCTGAATTTAACGTGACCAAAATTGAATTCTTGATTTTTGTCACACAAATCTTCCCCCACACCCAGCAAAACTTTTGTGTCCTTGTCTGTGGTACAATCGGGTATAAATTACCAACAAATTATTATTTTTCCTCCATTTCTGTCACCCATGAACACCCCCCTCACACACACACATCATCATCATCTTGTCCATTGGTAAGCCCCAATTACCAAGAGACTTATCCAGAATCTGCCTATTTGTCTTTACTCCCACCCCTATCACTTGGTCTGAGTCACTGTCATCTCTCAGGGAATACTGCAGCTGACTCTTAATAATCTTACTTTTACTCTTCTTACAGTCAATTCCTCACATAGCCAACAGAGTAACCTCATTAAAATTGTAAAACAAATCTTGTCATCCTTCTGCTTAAAATTCTCCAAAAGACTCATCACATCTACAGAAACATCCAAATCCTTACTCTGGCTTACAAGGCATCTTGAGATCTGGACTCTCATCTCATGATACCC
Source organism: Physeter macrocephalus (assembly GCF_002837175.3). NCBI lineage: Eukaryota > Metazoa > Chordata > Mammalia > Artiodactyla > Physeteridae > Physeter > Physeter macrocephalus. The sequence continues at coordinate 130,333,908 of NC_041214.2, forward strand.
ATTCCTCTTGTTCCCTCTCCCCCAGCCACACTGGCCCTTCTCTTCTTCTAGCAAGGCAAAGACTTCTTTAGGTCCTTTTGCTACACTATTCACTGTGACATGTTCTTCCCCTAAGACTTCCTTTTAGCTCTCTTCTTCTCGTCCATCAAATCTCAGTTTATATGTCAATTCTTTGAGTTTCCCTTTTATGACTACCCAATCTAAAGAAGCAACAAGATCACTCATATCACACCCTTCTGGTATTTTCCCCCTGCATATCACATATGTGGAATTATTTTGTCTGCCAGCTTGTTCATTATCTATCTGCCTTCAGTAGAATGTAAGCCAGCTCCGTGAAAGGAAGGACCTCGTTCATTGTTTACTGTGGTATCCCCAGGGTCTAGAATGGTATTCTTGGCACATAGCAAGTGCAAAGTAAATATTTACTGAATGAATAGATGAGTGAGGAATTTCAATTCTTGTCATCAAGATAAGACTAAACTGGATACAGTTGATTATTACATATGCATCTTCAGTAGAAAGTTCCCTACACTGGTTTAATGATTTTACTCAATAAATGTAGGGGAAGTTGCTTGTCATTTGCTTTAGTAAAATATATAGTATGCTTTGAGGGGCATTATTATGGAATGATCTTCCAGTAGTGGAATGCTAGTAGTTTCTTATTTTCAAAGTTAAAAACTAACACAAATTTCACAGTATTCAAATGGTCAGAAAAATGTCAGGAACTTATTATCACTGCTTAAAACATTCATAATGTTTTCAAGATTATGTTCTGCATTTTTTAAAAAAATATCTCAGTTGTCTAGTTGGATGGGATAAATCAGTGTCTAATAATGATCAAGATTTCTTGCCTATCATGGAAACCCCCCAATAACCCTGTGAGGTAGGTAGGCTTATGAATGAAAAGACAAATGTTTGAAGATACCAACTTCATCCAGTTAACAAGAGGAGGGAACAGGATTTGAAAATAGACTTTTTTTTTCATTTTCTATTATTTTGAAAGAAACTTAAGCATAACACACACATTTTATAATTCCTTAACCCAATAATTAAAGTATACTAAAAATAATTTAACTTGGAAACTAAGGTCGTCATTATAATCAGTTATTATATCATGCTGTGAGATGGTGATTTCAAACATTAGGCTAAATCTATTTTTAATTTAAAATTCATGATGAAACTTGCTTCTTTGAATGAATCCCTAATATGAGCTTGATTCTGTACAATTGCTTTTTCATAAAAACTGGAGAACAAAAGCTAATGGTGAGTGAATTGCTGATCAGTATTACACTGTTATCTTTCTGTAATGAACTATTGCAGCTTTTCTAATGGTAGCTCAAGCCCTGAGAATTGCAGTCTTCATTTTTTAAAAATTAGATGTCAATCTCTTTTTTCAGCAAAACTAAACTTTTAGTCAGGTTCAATCTTTTTTTGTGTTTTCATTTATTTTAAACAGAACATTAGAAAACACATGTAACCATCTTGGAGACAGTTCATTTCTCAGTGATATAATCATTATGAGATTATATCTCTTGCAATTATAGGTACAGACAGAACATTACATCTTCAGCAGTTCCTGGCCCTCTGCAGGTGAAGCCCACAGGTTTTGGTGAATGAAAGGCTTTGGTTTGAGTCCTGGCACTGCTGCTTATTAGCATGGAACTTGGGGCAAGGTATTTATCCTCTGTAAGCTTCTGCTTCTTCATCTGTAAAATGGGGATAATGGTGCCTATCATCTAGGGTGACAATGAGGATTAGGTGAAAGCATTTTTTGGCATTTAGCACATAATTAGCAAAGAGGAAGTATTCCTTAATTTTCATGGTTTTGCATAATCAAATAGACAGTGACGTTCAAAGTTATATATCCTCCCTTATAAAGTATGCATCTCCCCACAGTGATAATTCTCCCGGTTAAGTACATAAATATATAACAAAGTAGTAGATTAAATACAATATCATGGAAATTTCTCTGTTATTGCACTAATTTAACAGTGGAATATAAAGTAACATCAAATAATATTTTGCATAAGCAAAATAATGTTTACTGGGACTAAATAATTGGTTTAAAAGTTTAATTAGATTAGATTAAAAGTTGTGGCACTTTAATTTTGCTTTATATTATTTAAGAAAAAAAATCAATCATTTACTTTTAGGGTAGTCTTTCATATTAAAAACGCATAGAAAAATTGGGTCAAGATTTTCAGCAAAAGAAAGAATCACAATAGTGGCAAGCAAGTGCAAAGAATGACACTACTACAATGCCAGGAGATTTTTTTTTTTTTTTTGCGGTACGCGGGCCTCTCACTGTCGCGGCCCCTCCCGTTGCGGAGCACAGGCTCCGGACGCGCAGGCCCAGCGGCCATGGCTCACGGGCCCAGCCGTTCCGCGGCATGTGGGATCCTCCCGGACCAGGGCACGAACCCGTGTCCCCTGCATCGGCAGGCGGACTCTCAACCACTGCGCCACCAGGGAAGCCCCCAGGAGATTTTTATGCCTAATTTTTAGTGAGCAATCATTTAATTTTAGTTTAAATGTAAATATTTTAACCAAAAAATTAGCTCCTTCTTATTACAAATTTTCACTATGCTCAAATTTGTAAGACATCTTCTCTCTTTATATCTTTAATTGCTGAACAAATATTTTCATCATTTACTAGCTTGGGTATCTGATCCTCAGTATTATATAGCTGGTGATGCCTAAAGAATAAAATAAATCTTCTCAAGAACACAAAAAGAAAACAGTTGAAATAGTGAGAGGAAAAAACAAATCAGGTTTAGTTCCTCAAGAATCAAAAATCACCTGTTCCTGACAGTTCCATCTTCTACTCTCCAAATGCCTGTGAGTAAAAGAAAAGCCCGTCCAGCCCACCCCCTGACATCTTTAATTGACTTCCTAGAGAGTGTTATCAAGAGCTACTCAAGCAGAGCTAATAGTGCCTGCAGATTGCTCACACATGGCAAAACTGGGTGTGTTGGACTTTAAAAGGGCTGGAGGGAGAGCATAACCTCTACTTCATGTGGGAACAAGAACCAAGGGTTATCTGAAAAGCAACAAATAATCCTTCAGCACTCTTGAGAAAGAAGGAAGATGTGTAATTGGGAGCTGGGGAAATTGGTGCCTACATGCAGACATCTTGAAGATGCTTCGCATCACCGTATTTAGATTGTGACCCTGAGTTGTGTTAGATGTTGGGAACTAAATGATAGAAAAAGACACTGGCCATGCTGAGCCTTCCTTTTGACAATTAATGTTGAGTCTTTTGAGAGCGTATTGTACCTAGAGAGGTATCTTATATTGAGAAAAAGCGAAAAGGATCTGGCAGAATTCAGACAAGCCCAGGCATTTTCAGTTCCGTGTAAAATGTCATCCCTATTGGGAGGACAGCACATATGGTGCCTAAGATCTACTTCTTGGACTGCTGCCTAGGCATACTGGGATGAAAAGAAGTTTGTTTGTTTGTCCTCTTTTCATTTTCCTTTTGCCACTGAATTTCTCACTTCTGTGTATTAGAACTAGATATTTAATTGAAACAGAATGAAAGAAAGCATTGCACACAAAAAGCAGCATGTTGTATATCCTTTAGCTTTTATTAAAACCTCATATTTTCACATGAATGTTTGCCCATCATTTCCAAGACTGTCCCCTACTTCCTCTCTACCAAGATAAGATTCTTTCCTTTGAAGCAGGGCCAAGCCTTGAGGTTTCTTCAATTACCAGCAAAACATAAGTACTTATGTTTCATATCTAAAAAGAGCAACTCCTGTTCACTCTCAATCTGATATCTTTAATGACTATTTTCATTGGCATACTGCATTTAACTATGAAAATTTTCACTGTACAAGTGAAAATACTAAATGGCTTTCAAAATTATTTCATTTTCTAGTTGACATCCAGTTGCAGTCTACTTATTTGTAGTTCTACGTAGAATGTAGTTCTATGTAGAATGTGCTATGATATTATGGTATATTTTTACACCATGGTACTAAATAGTGTGCTCAGAATTCAAGGTCATATCGGAGCACTAATAATATTTACTGAATAATTTCTCCATCGCTTTACTACAAGAAGACATGAACAGCCTTGATAATAACCATTTTGTAAGAGAAAAAGAAATAAAAATTGGTATTGACTTTGCAAATTCCTTCCACATTTAAGGACACTTTATTGACAAAGTTCTTTAGTTACCGTTTACCTCAAAGGAGTTTACTATAAAGTGAAATATTATAAGAAAGTCTCTTTGCAAATGAGATCATGTATGTTATGATGGTATTTGATACTTATTAATAAATGAATAAAAAGGAACATTGGCTATTATCACCAAAATTTTTTTTGAAGGAAGAAAAGAAAGATTTTTACTCTTGCATTCAGATTCACCCGTTTTGTCCTAATTAACTATATTCACAATGTCAGCTACTGTAGGAATTTTTTTTTTAGTGTCATACTTTTTGAATGTTTCTATACAATCTTTCCCCTCGTTCTTGTAATTTACAAAAATGTTTTTCATTAATGATTGTAGCTGCTCAAACATTTTTTCAAGTTTAATTTATTGTCTTCTCAAAGATGTGAAAAAGATTCTGCCATTAATCAAACGATATGCAAGCTTTGCTAACCACAGTAGTAATTCTATTCATTTGAAAGGTAGTTAAATTGGTTGTTTTGGGTTCAGCATTACAGCTTCATTCTTCTATTTGTTATATCATGATAATTTTACTTTTTCAAATTACAAGCCATAGAATTAAAAACCTACTTTACATTAGCCATAGAATAAAAAATCTACTCTACATCAACAGTAAACTTATTCAAGCAATTTCTCTTGCCATTTCTTAGTGTGAAGCCACTTTCACACACCTGGGAGATAGTAGCCTAAGTTACAGGTACAGCCTGGGTGTAGGAATGACTGCAAAACTAACTTGTCCAAACCATGATGATTCATATGGTATCCCAACAAACTGAGTTAGCAGCATGTCAACTTCTATCACTAGAAGTGATATAAACAAAATAATATAAATAAGTCATTAGAAAGGGAGAAAAATAGAACAGACAATTAAATAAGATTAACTATAATGAAAACCAATAATAATCCTAGAAAATTTCAAGAGTATATGGTGGCTTCTTATGAATTTAGAAGAATGTCAAAGAAATATTCAAAGGACAACCTTTCAACATGTCAAGCTGTGAAATGTTATAGGTCAGCTACACTATGGATTAATAATAATAATGTTCTGCACAGATGATGCCAGTACAGAGTTAAAATGATATCTGATATCATAGCATACATTGTTGCTGTGTAGAAGATTAATATAATATTTCCATCTTTCTGCCTCAAGATGTATTAGTACAAGTAAGGACTAAATTAAAAGGTTCCTGAATATAAAAACTGGTAGGCATTCAGGAAAGTTTTGATTGTAAAGGAGTCTGGGGTTTGGCATAGTGCATGACCAATGTGATGACAGCGGAAATATATAGAAATATATATTTATATAGAAATTGATAACTAGAGACTGTGCTGCATTTAACAAGGCAGAACAATAGAAAATACAAAAACAGTGAAACAAAACTGAATGCTTATCTTTTTTTGAAACAAAATCATGTTCATATGATAAACAACAGAGTAGCTATCAAAATAAATATCAATGTCCTGGACAAGTTTTTAAAAATTAACAGACTAGCAGGTATTTGTGCCATAAATGAACAAATAGTTCAAGGGGATGGTATAAAAGAAAGGCCCAGAGTAAGAAGATTTTTGAAGGGGATGCCAATCTCAAATAAGGCTACACACACGTTCTTTTTTGAAAAATTCCAATGAAGGTCCCTGATCAATCCAGTTGTAACTGTTGATGAGAAATGAAGACTGAGAACAAATGTTCTGAAGGAGCGACAGGAAGGGCATGTATTTGAAGACACCTAAAACACATGAGAAATCTTCCAGTCTCCTAGTGATTCCTTCACTTTCCTTTCTAGAAACTCACATTATAAAAAGGTCATATTGTTACTTGCCTTTTTTTTTTTACTTGACTTTGATTTGGGTAGTTAATTGATGTAAATTAATCAAATAATCATTTAATTACAACTCCATGCTATGCACTCAAATAGGACCTGTAAGATAACAGTTAATAAGATACCATTTCTGTCATTAATGACCTAGGACTCTAGTGGGAACTATGGTTAAAAAAGAGAAAATGTTTAGTAATTTTCAGAAATAATCAGGAATATTAACTAAACTTTACATACCTCATTATTATAGCTGTTTGGAAGAAAAATCTCAAATTATTAGACCAATTAGCATCTGTAAATTGAGAGATTAGATTATCTCCCATTCCTTTTAGCCCTTACAAACTATAATATAAGCAAAACAGTAATGGAAACCAGTATGGCCAGTGAATGTGAACTTATAAGTTCCAGTTAGTGGATATGATTAGAAATTTAGATTAAAGTAAAAGAAAAAAAAGCCAGCCTTTAAATTTGTAACTTATAAAAATCAATCCATGGAGATGAGCGCTGGGGAGAAACCCTCCTTATTAAACTCCGCACTCCCAAAGTCGAATACAATGATTAGGAAGTTGTTCCATAAATGCTTAACGAATTAAAAAGATGACATGGAAGACCATTTATGGAGCAGATATAATATTTTTATAAGTATTTTTCCCCAATTTGGAGCAGCTTAATAGGTAAGATGGTACTTTTAGTTTTGGACAAATGAGAAAATAGAATAAAATATCTGTGAGACATCCAAGTTACAATGTTGAGTTGGTTTGAACATGAAGATCTGTGATAGCTAGGTGGTAGCTATTCACTGAGGAAAGGTCAGCACTCATGTAATAACTGAAAACATAAAATTAAAATGCATCGCTCAAGGATGTGGTAGGAATCCTGGAGGAGAACTATGAGAAATACAAGTTTACAGAGCAAGCTGAAGAAATGGAAACTGTAGAGAATACTGCAGTTTGATTCACATTCGTTTGTATGTGTGCTCTTGATATTCAAACCTATTTCTGCAAATTAAATGAACGTTTCCGATTATTTCTATAATTTACATTTTTATGAAAAAACATTTTGGTTTTAGGGCACAAAAATCACACACATCATATTAATCATTTAAAAACTAATCCTGTCACCTGTAAGCTGATCTATTCATAATAATAGCTAACATTTATTGAGCACTTACTATATACTAGTTACTGTTCTAAATCCTTGACAAGAATTATCTGCTTTAATCTTAATAATAGTACCAAAAATAGATATTGTTAAATTACCATCTTACAAATGAGAATATCTAGCCATACAAATATATACAATATATATGGCCCACTGTTCCCATGACAGTAAGGGTGTAGGAATGACTGCAAAACTAACTTGTCCAAACCATGATGATTCATATATACAATATATATGGCCCACTGTTCCCATGATAGTAAAGGGTAACTGGGAGATTGGAGACAGTGTTTGTTTTACCCGAAAGCATGCTCCTTGTATTCACTACATAAGATTGAAATGGAAGCACGATTAATTTATCTGAGTTTAACTATACATACTCAGAAGGAGAGGGAGACTATATTTCCACAATTCAGTCACTTCCCAATACTATTCCTATGAAATAGGATTTAGAAATCTGTCCTCTCACAGTCTCCCTTTCCACATGTAATGAGAACATCTCACTATTCTGATTGCAATGAATGAGTGTGATACTTTATGGATGATTCAATGAATTTTGAAAGATCATTTTTTTCATTATTTTGCTATTGACTAACCGTTAAAATAAATTCCAATTTAAAATGTAATTCAGTGAGATGTTTTTCCGGGGGGAAAGATGGAAAGCAGGGAAAAGAAAGAAGGGAAAAAAGAGAAACGGAGAAAGCCTGGAAAGAAGCAAAGAAGGAATGAGGAAGAGATCAAATAGTGCATCTTGACTGACAATGGTGGAACACTGAAATTTCAGAGTGAGATCTTTCAATATTCTTCTCATTTACTCATTTAATAAATATTAAATAAAACCAACTTGGGCAAGCACTGCACTAGCATCAGGGGATGCAATGATGAGCCAAAACATACCTGAACCCTATAGGCTTTCATTGAAATAGCTATACCCTCTTGTCATGAGGACATTAAGCCAAGAGTGTGTGATCTAGAGAGTGAAAAATATAGGAGTTCAGAGAAAAGCACTATGAGATCATAATAATTTAGGAAAGATGTAGGAGGAGATAGTTTTGTTTGTTTTAAGTTTGGAGAATACTTTTAACATATCAATTGAAAATTTTGATTTTATAGACATGGACAATTCTAAAACTTCAAAATTCATAAGAATTAAATGGAGAGAATTGGAAATTATAAATGTTCCTTAGTGAAACATTTTTACACTGAATTTCAAGCTACTGAAGAAAATTTTGATATAACTAGGAATTAAGAACATATAGAAATCCACTTATAATGCATCTGTTATGATTTCCTTTGAAAATCACAACTGTTCTCAAATGCATTTGGATTTTTGTAAAATTATATCTATATAACATTAAAGGACATAACTATTGAAACTGATTGACAAATGTAATGAAATGTAAAAGAAAATTATGCATTTGAAAGAAGCTTTTTAACTTTACAGAATTTTAAATGTGCATTCACAATTAATGTTTCACTATATTCTGCAGTATAATTAATGAATCAAAATTAATTCTCTACTTAGCTTGAATGCCATCTATTATCTCAAAAAATGATTCTAAAATATATAATGTATAACAAAGGCATTTTTCTTCCATTAAACTCATCTTTACTTTGCCTAGACTTACAAATATCTCAAGGAAATCTCTAGTATCTCTAAAAGATAAAGGCTTTAGCCTTGTTCTACTGATTCTACCATCTTTGATATTAAAAAAACAAAAATCATATATATATCTATGAATAATATTTAAATGTTTTCAAGTTAACTTCTGGGATAAAAGGAATAAAAATAAAAATGTGCTAAATATACCTGTTCTAATTATCTTCATCATTCTTGGGATATCTATTACCCAGCAGGCACCATATTGGATATACAACCCCTAAACCATGCAACACTTTTCAAGAGAGTATCTCCAGTTCAAAGATGTATGTTTCTGAGTTTCAGAAATTGACTTTCTAAATGTCATATGGCTTAGAGTTAGAAACCCAGGGCTCTTTTTCTCTAAAGCATGAATTCCTTTCACTCCCCTTACAAGAAAATGGCTCATGTTAGTTTAAGTTACACTATTAGTATTCCATGCTAACAGTAAGAAGTGAAATGTCTCATTCACCAACAAAGTGGAAAAAGTAGATTTGAACACTTTAACAACTGGATTCTCAATTCTAAATAAAAACCAGCTGACTCTACAATGCAATTATTCTAAAATATGCCCAGAGAAAAGTGTCTAGAGAGTATCTAAAGATTAGCAACCAGATATTTCTCAAATGGAAAAGCAAAAGCTTACGGCACACATTACAAATTTAGAACATTTTATTTTTTTCTGTTTACAGGACACTGGTAGATTTTTTTTTTTTTACTAGAGCTGAACTATTAGAAGCTGAAACAGAAAGTTGCTTTATTAAAGGGTGGGATTCCTTATTTTTATTTTTGCATCATTAAAAATAAAAAAGCTCATTGTGTTTACCAAGAAGGTTTGTGCCTTACTTTTAGCAGAGCTACAATGGCTCACTTGATAATAAAATGCTAGCCAATCAATCCTCTCTGGTGTTTTTCGAGGTCTGACTACTCACTTGAGAGACACCATTTTTTTCACTTGAATAATTTTGTATAAATAAACTCAGATTTTGCTAGCTAAGCACGTGGAAGTCATACAAAGCACACCTAATCACATAGTTTAAGATTCAAAATGCAGCATATAGCAAAAACTGCAGTGCTGTTTCTGTCAAAACCTGTCACCTGATGCATAAAATTGTTGGTTTTATGAGTCATTTTTTCAGTGAACTCTAATGGAAACACAGCTGATGGAGATTTTAATGAAAGATGCAGATTTCTTTCTTCCTTACTTTCAATGAAACTCAACCAAACTGTCCTCTCTGTGATTAAAAGGAACAAATTTTTTGGTAAATAGAGAAAAAGCCGTTTATAATGTATTTTAAGGACTTACAGACTTTACAGCACAGATATTATCCTTTCATTTCTCTAAAAATATATTTGCCAACCTAACTCTGTATCTAAGAACCTAAAATTTCACTTACCTCCATATGTGTTTTTTAAAAATTCAAAGATAAAAACTGAAAATATATACCCTTTCTTTCTTCTTATTACTATTTTGTTTTTATAATCTTAATAACCATTTGCTTCTATCACTAAGAATGATTATTTCATGCTATGAACTTCAAGCTCAAGTTTTCTTCTGTAAAACTTAATACTGAATTATAGAATAGAATATTTCATAAATGTTAATTCCAAAGAACAATCAAGCTAATTGTACTCTGATTATTATTACACCTTCACATTAAGTCAATTGACATATCCGATTAAATGTCCAGTATTCTTAGAAATACCTTTCATTTGGTGACCAGTAAAACTACAAAAAAATTATCTTAGAGAGCTAAGATATTTATAAACAATTTATAGCTATCTATAGATATCTAGAATGAAATAGATTTTTTATGATTTTTATTCACATTTCCTCAGATAATTTCTTTTCACATAGCTTTGCATATAAGCATTTTTACCCTGGCTCTTATAAGTGATTTTATGATGAAAAAGCTTAATGTTGGTCCCAAGCCCAGAACTCAGTAAGAGGATGGAGGTGATTCTCATAGGCACTAGTTAAGTAAATGATAAAGTTTCTGTTGCCTAATTCCCTAGTGAAGTTGTTACTCTCTTAAAGCAAAGTTTCATTTCATTTGATTGAATAATTTTTCCTTACTATCTACTATATTCCAGGCAGTGTAAAGTACATAAAATCACTAATACATGCCTTTTCCCTTAAGAGGTATATGCATCAGCTAACTATTGCTGCCTCACCACAACCTCAAAACTTGGTAACAGGCGGATGACCTAAATAGACATTTCTCCAAAGAAGACATACAGATGGCTAACAAACACATGAAAAGATGCTCAACATCACTAATCATTAGAGAAACGCAAATCAAAACTACAATGACGTTATCACCTCACACCAGTCAGAATGGCCATCGTCAAAAAATCTACAAACAATAAATGCTGGAGAGGGTGTGGAGAAAAGGGAACCCTCTTGCACTGTTGGTGGGAATGTAAATTGGTACAGCCACTATGGAGAACAGTATGGTGGTTCCTCAAAAACAAAACAAAACACAACAACATGGTGGTTCCTAAAAGCTGAACTATCAAATGACCCAGCAATCCCATTCTTGGGCATATACCCGGAGAAAACCACAATTCAAAAAGATACATGCACCCCAATGTTCATTGCAGCACTACTTACAATATCCAAGACATGGAAGTAACCTAAATGTTCATCAACAAAGGAATGGATAAAGAAGATGTGGCACATATATACAATGGAATATTATTCAGCCATAAAAAGGAATGAAATAGTGCCATTTGCACAGACGTGGATAAACCTAAAGACTGTCATACAGAGTGAAGTAAGTCAGAAAGAGAGAAACAAATATTGTATAATATCGCTTGCCATAAAAAGGAATGAAATAGTGCCATTTGCACAGACGTGGATAAACCTAAAGACTGTCATACAGAGTGAAGTAAGTCAGAAAGGGAGAAACAAATATTGTATAATATCGCTTATATGTGGAATCTAGAAAAATGGTACAGATGAACTTATCTGCAAAGCAGAAATAGACACACAGATATAGAGAACAAACTTATGAATACCAAGGAGGGAAGGAGGGGTGGAATGAACTGGGAGACTGGGTTTGACACATACACACTACTATGTATAAAATAGGTAACTAATGAGAACTTACTGTATTACTCAGGGAACTCTACTCAATGCTCTGTGGTGACCTAAATGGGAAGGAAATCTAAAAAAGAGGGGATATATGTATACGTATAACTGATTCACTTTGCTGTACAGCCAAAACTAACACAACATTGTAAAGCAACTTTACTCCAATTAAAATTTAAAAAAAAAATCAACTTAATGGCTTACAACAACTATTCCATTGGCTCACACTTGGCTGGGTCAGCAATTAAGGCTGGTTTCTGTTGAGTAGGTTTTCTGTTCTCGCTTGGGGCCACTCATCCATCTATAGTCATCTGGGGGCTCTACTGGGGCTGGATGGTCAAAGTCAGTCTCATTAACATCTCCAGGTAGTTGTCCCAGCATACTGGGACAGCTGTATGGCTGTATAGTTGAGCCATTCTCCATATTTGGTCTCTCAGTCTCAAAGGGTCTAGGTCATGCTACTTCACATGGTGGCATCAATGTTCCAAGAAGGCAATGTGAAATCAGCAAGGTCCTCATGAGATGTAGGCTCAGCATATCAATTCTACTGTATTCTACTGGTCAAAGCAAGTGACAAAGCCAGCCATACACAAGCAGTAGAGAAATGGACTCCTCCTCTCGATAGAAGTGACATTGTAAAGAGTATAGATACAGTGATGGAAGAAATTATTGTACTCATCTTTGCAGTTTACTACAGTTTAAAAAAATTAATGTGACACTTTATAAGCTTTACGTACAATAAACAAGAGTTTATATTCAACAGAATATCTCTCACACATACAAATTTAAATAGCTCAACATTGCAGGCACTTTTCTGCACCTCTTATAATCTCTCAAGGAAAAACCTAAAAAGTACTTGAAAGCGACAACGAAAACATAAAGGTATAACAAACACGGGGTCTCTCTTTCCTTATTGTGCTGTGCACTAGAACTTCTAGATAATGGAACTTTAATTTTGGAACCAGCAGAGGAGACCTCAATTTTACTCTTAATTTAAAGAAAAATGCTTGTTAGTTCAAAAGGATGCTATCCATGATGTTTCTGATGGAACTGTATGGATATAAAACACGAACTCCATCCCAAGCAAAGTGTGATGCCAAGGTTTTTCTATAATTTACATGATCCATCTTGCGACCTAGTTGTCTCTCCAGAGATGTCCCACGAGCAGACTCCATGGGTTTATATGGCAGAGTACGACTAACTGAAGCTCATTGTTAAACTTCGGTTTACTGTAGAAAAGCTTTAATTGTTAACAGTTTGTTTTTATTTGATGTTCTTAGAATTTAACAGATGTTAACAATCCAACAACAATCCTGAAAGAAAAATCTCATCATTATTAATGGGCAGAAAAAAAAAGCACAAGTGTTGAATGTTCCAGCACATGGCAATCAGAATACCATGTTTCTTAGTACCGCATGCTTCATCGCAAATGTTAATGGTGCCTTCTTCCTGTATACACAAGAACAGTTAGGTATTCATAAACTATCAAGCAATACTGCTAAGTAACTTATTAGTCTTGGCTGTTGTTATGAAACATTTCTGGGCATAGGATCAATTTAAATCTCAATATACTTGAGGGAAACTTCCCTCAAATAGCAATGAGTTACAAGCAGGTTTTCCTTTATAGACGTCTGATCTCGCTTTTCTTTGAGAAAATTTCTGACTCTCCAGGAAATTAAATGGCATCTGATTGGCTTGTTTACACTTTCTCATTTCCCCAAACCATTTTGCTTCATTTACTGCGTTCTGTCACAGTGAAAGTGATTTGGGGATTTAAAATGGACTCATTCTTCTCAAACAGATGTTGAAGATGAGGTACACTGGTTTTAACAACTATTTAGGGGCCAAAAGAGGAACAGCTCTTCCCATGTAAAAGTCTATAGTGGGCATCCAAAGGAGTGTTTTCTATTTTTCTCCACAGCTATATTTCACTAAATTCAGTCAAATTTATTGAGCAAGTTTTGTGTATCGCTGCAGAGAACTGACATGCATCTTTAAAACTGCTAATGTATTATAGGAATTATAATACACGGAAACAGTTTTGTTTTGCTAGAAACCACAACACAGCATTTGAGCACTGTGAGGAAAAAAAATATACTTCTATTTTTACATCCATAAAGTGATTTTAAAAGAAAAGCAAAAGTTATGCTCCTTATATCGTATTTCAAAGGATGTGACAACATAATGAACAAATGTGGACATATGTTTATTTTTTGTTGTACGTTTTTGTGGTAGTGGCATTTGGATGCAGTGAGAAATTAATACTTGCCTAGCAGTTAAATCAGGCATGGCTAGAACTTAGTGATATAGCAGTTTCGATAATGCTTAAAATTATTATTGGTTTTAAACTGTCATATGCATTGCAAAATATTACCAGATGAGGTGGAGAAGAAAGAAAATATTAACTGCCTGTGTCATCACTTTCTTTGTGTTTGTATGCACATATGTGTGTATGTGTGGCTTTGATGTCTACAGTTTTGTCTTAGTAAGTGATTCTTTGACAATTAGATGGTGCTGAAAAGTATTTAGTGAAGTATGATGCTATTAACATCAGCTAGAAAGACAGAAAAAAATCAATACAAATTTTGCTCACAATTAGCAAATAATTCAATGACTTCTTCCTAGTTCTCTAGAGAGGAGGGTTGTGGAATCCTTGAATTCAAGGGAAGATACTCTGGATTTATTTCTACAGAAAAGCTTATCTCACAAACCTAATGAATAAAGGCATAATTCTAAATGAGTCAATGCTTCAGGATAATTGGAGTTACAAACCCAATTACTAAATGTCATCCTCAGTAATTATTTCACTTATGCAGTATATTAGACATAGTTTCAAGTATTCCTATAGTTGATATTTCAAGGAAAAGCTAGTCTTTCTATTTTTATATTTGCAAAGCCACACTTTTAAAATTGTTGAGAAGCAACTGTTACCTTTTTATTTTAGTACAATTAATTAAACAAAAAGACAACTTTATATATCTTTCTTTTTTCTAAGAAACTATCATGGAAATTCTATCTTCCACAGTTACCAAGTTAAGTTTAAGTCTGTATTTAAACTGTGCACTTATTTTATTGAAAGACGTTGTGGACAAACATAAAATCTCTAACCTTGTGTTACAAAATTATTTACTACTGTAAGAGTCATCTTTTCTTTTCCTTTTATGAGTTTTGATCAAAAATCACTTTTAGGCAGCATATATGACCATTTTCGTACGGACATATAAGGGTGAGAGTACTAAAAAGTATATATAATTTTGGGGGAGAAGGGAATATTCTGCGGGCACTTAACATGTTCATATTATACCCAGTCAGCTTTTGGTTTGTTTATTTTAACTTATATTAGACTGACTTAGAGATATATAACAGTTATTGAATGTTATATTTGTTCAACCGTTTGTTAGCAATCTGAAATAGTCTCAATTTTAATATCGTATTTTTTCTTAAATAAAAAAATGATTACAATTTTTACAATGTATCTTTTCACTATTAGCACAGTGGCTACTGATGCTGGTGGCCAGGTGCCCGTCTTTCTGCTTTCATGCCAGTCATCCTCATAAGATACTGAATTATTTGAGTCCTTGAAAAGGCTGTTTCTACGGAAGAAGCAAAATATGTCAGCAATACAGCAGGAGATGTCACCAAACTGGTGTGGCACATCAATCACTTACTGATTTTTATTTGCTAAAAAAGGACAATACGCCATTTAAAGAATGAGAATACCATACCAAACCAGCTCAGGATTTGGAACTGAGAAGCACTGAACTGCAGACATGTGGCCCATCCTGATTCGGTCACAGTAATTAGGAAGGATGACTCCTGACCCTGCAAACACAGGTGACAATTCTGCTGACAACACCTAACTGGAGATACTAACTAATCAGATATGAAATCCAGGCCTTTCCTCTATACATTACATAACTGAAATAAAGGTCTTTCCTAATTCCCAAAGCTTGAGATAAACAGACATGTACTTTTCAGTAATTGCTGCCCTTATCCCATTTGGGATTTTATATCTGATTCACTCAGAGACTTCACAGTTCAGGCAGCAATTATTCTTTTGTGGAAAAGTCAATGCTGCTAAAACCAGAATTCCCACGAAGTTTTTTGAACTTCTTTTTTCCTCTTTAAAAGTTCTCAGGCTAGCAGAATGTTAGTTTCAATTAACTGAACATAGCAAAGTATAACTTCCCAGTCAAAGGGCAGACTAATAAATGCCAACAGGAAGAAACTGGTATAAAATGACACTCAACAGAGTTACTGAAGATGTTTAGATGGAGACATAAGTTAATGTATACAGAATGTTCATTAAAATATAAAAGTTTTATACATACATATCTACCTAATCAAAGTGCCTAATGACATGCTCAAATCTACCAAGTACCATAAAAAGTTTATATTGTCTTAAAACCTCATCCTCTGTAGTATTTAGGTTAGTCTCTCTAATAAAATATAAAAAGACATGAACCGAAACTAATTTATGCAAATACATGTGTAGGAAGGGGTGATATGAATATTAGAATTCTGCTCAGCAGTATTCTTAGATTTATTTATGTGAACTTTAAAGGGAACTGTTGAATAAATAGAAGAGAAGATCTGAAGTGAAAGATGAAGGCATGAACAATAATAAATGAGATACAAATACAGAGGTAATCAGAGGAATCAGGATCATCAGGGACATTATCTGCTTAATTTATAAAGTATATAGCCTGAGATGCTACATATAGATCATTTTAGAAGGCTGTGAGGTAGGTAACATTGATATTGGTATCAAGAAAAAAAAAAAAAGGTTTGGCATGAGGGAGAGGCTCTGATTAGATAACTCATGGCACTACCTTTATCCCTTCTTTAGTCCAAGATGGTCACCTAGGGTGACGTGTTTGCCTGCAGGGTACAACTTGCATGGGGAAAAGAGAGAAGAATACTCCAAATAAAACCAGAGGATCTAAATTATTTTTATTAATATGAGAAGTGATTAATATACTAAACTGTAAATTACTTATAATACTGTCTTATAGGGACATAGTAAAAATGCTTTGAAGGAAAAATGAAGAGAATTAAGTTACTTTTTTTCTGAAATGGCTCTATTATTTTGTAAAATTCAATTTTAGTAGGAATGTCCTGCCTCTAAAACAGGAACTCCAAAGGAACATAAATTTATCCTCCAATATCATTCTGAGGTGTTTCATGTTATTGATAATAGCTTAAGTTATACAATTGAGTAGAACCGCACAGTCTTTAGTTGACAGTAAAAGTGAGTGAGACTTAGACTATTTGCCAACGTACGTAAGTGATGTTGCAACATTCACCCAAGATCTTATTTAAAGAGATCTCGGAAATCTAAGATTTCAGAGGGGGAAAAATTCATATCAAGCTGAATTTATTTTTCTTTTGAGTCTTTTTCCTTTTCAGGAAAAGAAGTGATAATTTTAACCACTCTGTCCTATATATCTGACAAGATTGTTTTAATGATTATTGAACATAATATGTGAGAAATGGTTCTATAAACTATTCAGAGCTATACAAATCTTATTATAAGCAAAAATAATACCTTGGCTTTTACATTTATTTTTCTTCCGATTGCAGCCAATCAAATTCTAGTATTCCTTAGAAGTGTCTAAGGATTCCAACAATATGAGATTTGAATTTCATTTTAAATTTGTTTTTAAACTATCTTTAAATACCATAAAAAAATAATATGCACTAAAATATATTGTATTCCTAACCTACCATTCAGCAACCAACATATGTACTGCCAATATAACTGACGTGATTCAGAGCTTAGACTCAAACTCATCCTGAGCAATGAATATAAAACTAAACTGCTTATTATTACTCAGGCTTATACAGCATTGTAAAGTTTTAAAAACCTAGGACATCCACACACATTACATTGCCATAAATCTTGGATCAGAAGTCTGGTCAGAATCATAGACTTTATGATTTTTTCTTTTTTTTTAATTTAAAGCTTGTTCACTTGAAAAAAAAAAGTGAAACTTCTTCATTTGTGAAACGGTACAAATGAGAATAGTACACACATGAACTCTGGTAGGGCTCGTTGATGCTAAGGGGCATCTGCTGTGTTGGATAAGGACACATCACAGTGTTAGAGTCATTTGACCAATACCGAATGATATAACACGTCACAGCAACATGAAATTGTACTCTAGATTATTTTGATATTCATCACTTTGGGATGCTTATCAGACATTCATAATTGTGATATCTCTTTAAATACTGTTTAAATATATATATATATATATATTTTTTTTTGTGTGTGTGTGTGTGTGTGTGTGGTATGCGGGCCTCCCTCTGCTGCGGCCTCTCCTGTTGCGGAGCACAGGCTCCGGAGCGCAGGCCCAGCGGCCGTGGCTCACGGGCCCCCAGCTCCGCGGCACGTGGGATCCTCCCAGACCGGGGCGCGAACCCGGTTCCACTGCATCGGCAGGCGGACGCGCAACCACTGCGCCACCAGGGAAGCCCCTAAATATATTTTATATGTTAGAGTTCTGCTTTTGAAAAGTTTTCCATTGGTTGAAAAAAAAAAGGTTTGAAAATTGCACTGTTTTTTCTTACATAATAAGATGATCTTGCGTAATGGCCATAACCTATTTTGAACTAGAAATAGCAGCATGGAAGGATTCATGACTGTAAATTTTATAGTATTCTGATATTTTAACTTAGAAATCAATTCTAAAATGTTTTGTGTTTAAACCTATAAAAAAAGACTCAAATTAAAATGCTTTAAAGCATTCCTTACCCCATAAACAAAATATTGATAAGCATCAGCAAAATAGATCATTCTAAATTTCTGTTTTCTTTGAATTGCTGAACAGAAGAATAGTTTAAAGTAGCACTCTTCCAGTTTCTTCAGGCTTATTCACCAAAATTGATTTTTCAGGTTTAGAAACTAGCAGCCTGTTTTCTACAGAAGGCAAAAAGTCACTTTGAAGACCTCGACCAAAGACATTTTATCTTGTAACTTTTACTCTGGGTGATCATTTTTCTTCAGTTTGATCCCAAATGCCTCACTTACACAGATGTCCTCTGGAATACTGATTTCTTATGCAGTGCAACTCATTTTATAAAGGAATTCTTTCCTTATTTAAATTCAGATATGAAGATACATATTTTCTTAGCATCTATTATTTTTAATCGTTCCAAAAGTCTTCTGAAGTACTGTTTTACAACAACGTTAAATACAGTTTTGGTACTTTTAACTTAGCAATTGTTATCTATTTTTACTCTATATTACCTTATACAATATACATGTATACATACATATGCAATATGCATATATATATACACATTCCTGTCACTTTTTTGAAAACATTGCACGTTTTGCATAACATACTTCAAAACATATTTCTTGGATTAAATGAAAGGATACAATGTTCAAATGCAAGAGAAATGGAAAAGAGCTGCTCTATTGTAAAACCAGTTGGACAATGAAAGTTACATGGGGTCAAGCCCCAAAATGAAAGAGGAAATGTTCACAAGGAGAGGCTGAGATGTACAACACTCCACACAATGCACTTCTCACTTCTATCTTCTCCATTGGATACTGACTTTGCTGACTCAGTATGAAATCTTTGCCAGGAAGAATTGTGCCGATTTTGGAAAATCTAAAGAGACTTAGGGCAAGAAAGGGACAAATAGAGAGGCCAGCAACAAAAGAGGGTAGACTGAGGCTCTTCCTGGATCTGGGTGCTCAGTGAGAATCTCTCCTGACACTCCTTCCACTCAACCTCAAATATTTCTGGAGAGGCAGTTTCCAGAAACAGGTCAGTTCACAATGGTGTAAATGGAAAAGGGATCTAGCGAAAAGTGATCAAGATTGCACACTAGGCGGGGACTTTCCTTCTTCCCACATAAGAATCAACAGAGAAAAATAAAATTGGTCTTTCACATAGGTATTAAGATTTAGGGCAGGGCTTCCCTGGTGGCGCAGTGGTTGCGAGTCCGCCTGCCGATGCAGGGGAACCGGGTTCGCGCCCCGGTCCGGGAGGGTCCCACGTGCCGCGGAGCGGCCGGGCCCGCGAGCCATGGCCGCTGAGCCTGCGCGTCCGGAGCCTGTGCTCCGCAACAGGAGAGGCCACAACAGAGGGAGGCCCGCATACCACAAAAAAAAAAAAAAAAAGATTTAGGGCAATTTTAAGACATTTTATCCAAAGCGAAACCACAGGAAACTAACTATAAATGTTTACTTTACTATAAACACAAGGAATTTATCCTTTTATGGTTCATTTTGCTTCTTATAGAATAAAAAAAGACACTTCCATTTATCATGTCATGACCCATATATATTGGCTGCGACATTTAATCTGTGCTCATTGTAACTACTAAAGCCATATGCACGCCTCATTATAAAAAGAAACCTCTATTCCTGTAAATGCAAAATTGTTACAGTTATTTGAAAAATAGTCAATAGGCATTGCTGCAATTTAACTTTTATTTATATCAAAAGACTCCCAAGTCATCAATGAACTCTGCTATTCAATACAAAAGAAAAAAAAAAGATGCAGAATGGCATATGGAAGTAATTACAAGGGCAAAGTTCTAGATTCAACAGGTACATCATACCCATCGATATGAAAAATTAGGCTTTTTACTGACCAAATGATATAAGAATGTATCAGATGTAAGGACAAGGTTAAAAAGCATCCCAAGAAAGGAAATGGTATCAGCAATGGTCGTTTTATTCAACTATCTCATTGTTACAGCAAACAGATAATAGGATAACATAAATGGAAACAACTTGTGCATTTTAGATACATTTGTATTCTTTGTTTCTCACATTGAATCAATGTATAAGTATCTTATGATTTTGAAACTGCAGATTAAGTAAAAATTTCATTTCCATTTGCACTTCCTTTTGCTACATCATTTATTCAATAAACACTACCCGGCTGCCTGCTGGACCAGTACCAGACCGAAGTGTATTTAACTTGGTTAAAAGCCATTTACAGTATATCGAATCATCACATGCACTTTAAATATCTTACAACTTTGTCAATCATACCTCAGTAAATCTAAAAGAAAAAAAAGCCATTTAGAGAACAAGGTATGACATGTATGAAGGTGTCTAGAATAGACCTAAAGCATGTTAGAAAGTGAAATGTTCTGTTAAATAATGTTTGTTTAGGAAAGAAGAGAAGAGAAGGAAGAGAGGAAAGAAAATGAGAGAAAAATAGGAAATGAAAGAAAGTAGCAGAAAATGTTGAAGGAAATAGAATTTTCAAAATTGACTGACATCATCACCTTAGAGAGTTGCCCTGCATTCCTGAATGGGGATGGTGAAGACACTGTCTTCATCAAAATTGTATTGATGCAAGGAACTCCACATGCTTAAAGAAAACATTTTTTCCCTCTGTGGATCATGTTCTATTCTAATCTGAACACCATAAGGATTTATTTCCGCATATGGGGAAGAGAAAACATAGTCTATCTTTTCCAGGGCTAACTTGGATATAAAAATTACTAATTCATATGATAAGAGGCCACAAAACTATGCAGCTTGATAAAATACAGACTTAATACAATGGAAAAAAAAACATTTCTTTTTAAATATGCTATATTCCTCACATTTTAACATATTTCCTTGATCATCATGTCTAAGTCCCAAGCAAAGCAGATAGAGTGCTGTTTCAATAAAGTGATGAGTCCAGATTCTGGAAATTTTAAGATGTTAATTGCTCCTTAATGACTTCCAAGATATCATTCATTTTTTTTTTGCTATTAATTTAATGGCTAATGGATAATAGTAAATAGAAGGCTCTGTTGTATTTCATTACCATTCAGAAAATTAGCTGCCAAACCTGATGGTAACTGTAATAATTTAATATATAATAATGTTCTTTGGATATTTTTATCTTCTTCAGTTATAATGGTTATGATTTTATCTTTCCCTTGAAGTAGAGAGGTTGCTTTTATTTTAAATGACCTTGGAAATACAGAACGCTACCAATTTAACATTTCTATATGTAATACTACTTCAAGAAACGATTTCATTTTTTAAATAAAGTCAATATAATTTATTCAGTTTCCTATGACAGTTACATAGTAACATATCCTCCACAAAAGAAATATCTCTCATTTCGTATGTACTTATAAAAAGTATAGTCTAGCACAGAGGTCTGCAAATAACAACCCATGGATCAAATTGGTCTGTTACCCATTTTTTTTTAAGGTTAGTAAGGTAAAAACGGTATTTTCATTTTTTTAGTTAATTTTTTTTAATTGAAGTATAGTTAACTTAAAATAATATATTAGTTTCAGGTGTACAACATAATGATTCAATATTTTTAGACTGTACTCTAAAGTTATTATAAAATAATGGCCATATTTCTCTGTTCTGTACAGTATATGCTTGCTGCTTGTTTATTTTATACACCAAAAATTTACATTTTTTAATGGTTACAATTTAAGTAGTTAAGTCTATACAAAATACCCTTGATTTACATATAATACACATATCTATTAATGCTAATGTAACATATTATACATAATCTACATAATATCACGTATGCATGTATGTATGTGTGCCTTCTCTCCTTTGGAAACTCCTTTTCAGATACACACTCTTTAGCTTAAATAGCCTCTAGGAAGTAAGGCTGCTCTCTCACAAACTATGTATGTGCACTCTCTCCAAATGTATAATATATACAGTTTTAACACCTGGTAAGACTCAGAGTCAGGTCTGACATACTAGGAAATCAGTCTAGGTGGGCAGCGATTTCGACAACTGTGAATCCTGCTTGGCCATTTTTTTGTCTCTGTTGCCGTTTTCGCTCTGCCCCCTCAGAGGCCAACACTGATATATATATACACACAGAGAGCAAGAGAGTAAGCACGCTTGCATTTTCAAGACCAATCAAGGCTATGTAGGTTGAAAAGTGTGTATCTGAAACTGAGTGTTTATCAAAGAGGAGGGAGTATGGCAAGACAGTGCAAATATCCCAGACATCATATATAAGGTAATCCAAATCAGGACCATGTTTTAACTTGCTATAAGGCATAGATTTTCATTTCCACACAGTACATTTTATTTATTATCCTAACTTTGCATACTGCAGTGTCTGGGCTTTGATAAAAGTTCTGGCATCCAAATACTAAGATTAAGAATAGACTGGCCAGAAGGCAGAGTGTGTTCAAAAAAGGCTGCCATATTTTACTGTAGACATTTTCAAAGGAGATTTTCTTTGATCTTCCAGGAGGAATTTTGAGTAGGTCATCACCGAATCAGAAAACTTTGCCACTTTCTATGCTAGACTGTGAAAACAATGTCAAATTCCCTCACTTATCCGTAAGGTTGTGATGGATGATACAATTAATAAAGGAATTTTTCTAGCTCCATTTCATTTAGAAAGCTTAGACATGTTTCAGTTCTATACAAATATTGTATAAGAAACAAAGAAACAGTATAAGAAACAAAGAAACAAACTAAAATTAGATGCTTTAATAGGAGGTACTTAAAACTATGTATTTCTTTTGCTAACATAAAAAGTACACTATTGGGCTGCACTGGTGGCGCAGTGGTTGAGAATCCACCTGCCAATGCAGGGGACACGGGTTCGTGCCCCGGTCTGGGAAGATCCCACATGCCGCGGAGACTGAGCCTGTGCATCCGGAGCCTGTGCTCCGCAATGGGAGAGGCCACAACAGTGAGAGGCCTGCGTACCACAAAAAAAAAAAAAAAAAAAAAAAGTACACTGTTAATTACTATTATGTAGTTTTGTTATAAAGTAATAATAATCACTACTTTATTTAAATCCAGTGGCTTACTCCTTTGATTACTATTTAAAATAATAAATATATGACCCCAGTCACATTATAATTTCAGTTCCCGAGTACAAGTTTAATAATATGAAAGGAAATATAATGCAGTGACATTTTGTGCTTAAACAGTATTGTAACAGAGCAAAACAACCCTGACTCCATATTGGATCTATTCCTTTAGCTCTAACCTTCGTGCCCTGCTGCCTGTGCTTAGTCATGCTGGCTCTGAACACTTGTAAAAGAATGTTGCCTATAGCCTGAAATATACATGATAGTCTATTCTCAAGGCTCTGCCTCCCAGGCTTGACCTTTAAAGGTATAACACTTTTCATTCATAAAAAGTTGCAGAACAGAGAATAACATTTGTCTTGTTGGAGGTTTATAGGAACATTGTGACCAGACCTACATGGACAGCTGCAAGAACAAAAGATTCTAGTACCAAGAAGTCTGCAACACCCAACCACACTCCTCCCCTTTTAGTATAACCGAAGTTGACTGTAATTTGGGCAAGATGGTTCTTTTGGCTTTCCGAATAAGGTTGATATTCCTTGCCCAAACACCTCATCTCTCAATTTATTGTCCTCTTGTGTGGCAGGCAGTATGAGCTTGGACTCCACAACAGTATCACATTAAAAAAATTCTCATATTATGAACAAAATTTTAGAAATCGCAAATTAAAAAAAATAATAATTTGTCAATTATTCAAAGTATTTTAATACTGACAGGCCAAGTTAATGGTGAACTGCCACATAACATAACCACAGTTTAAAAAAAAAATCTACACTGTGAGCAGGGAATGACAGAAGATTTGGATTGTATAAGGTATTCAAGCACATATTTCCTTGCATGAATTACAATTGCAACGTATTAATATTTCGTTAGACCTGAGTCAGAAGGTACATAAAAGCATAAAATCATACATATATATAAAATCGTCCAAGGATTGCCAGTATAGAAGACTCACACTTCTTAATAATAAAATAAGTTGCATAAACAAAGAGGGTGAACATGCATTATGTGTTATTGCATAGTACTGAATTTTTAGAATTGACAGATATTTCTTTTGGACATAAGTTACCGTATTTTCTTTTTCTTTACTCTAGGTTTTAAATCAAAATAGACATTTAAATCGGCTTTAAAAACAAAGATAACATCTACATAAGAAAACTCCTAACGGCACACATTTTTTTTTTGCAGATAATGTTCTGATTATTTTACATTTTATTTTCTTCTGAAATCCAGTATTTCTACATATAAATTAGTTTCTCTATTCCTCTTGTATCATCTCAGAAGGTCACATCTGACCATATTAGACTCCTCAAAAATCCCCAAAGACATGTTAACTTGAATAATTCATAAAATAGAGGATTTTTATTCTTAAAGTAACAATGTTGATACAGGCTGACAGCTAGTTTTGCTCTTAAAATGTAACAAGTCCCAGAAAAACTGTGGCAATCGGGGTGGGGAGGTGGGTTAGAAAGTTAGTGGTAGGCTATTTTTTCCATAGCTTTAATATTGCAATTAGCCTTCTCTGGTTCTATAATATAGTGGTTTGGATTATGCAAAGACAATTTTTTGCCTATGCATATATTTCATTATAACATATTCAATTTTATTCCACAGGGGGAAAGCTGGCTATCTGATAAATGATTACTTCATGATTATTCCAGAAAATATTTCTTCCATCTCTCAAACTTTTATCAGCCCAGCATGATATATCTGATTTTTTAAAATCTGAAACTTAAGAAATATCTGAAAATAATATAAAACATGGGTTGGAGAACCTAAGAAGCAACTGTATTACAAATCACACCCAGCTAGCTAAGACCAAGCATAGCTATATGAGCAACATTATTTGAAGAATTAGATCCAAAGTCACAATACATGCCTATGCTCAAAGTAATAAAGAAAAGATATTTTAAAGAAATAAATCAAGATTCAAAATTAAAGATCAATAAAGAGCTAATCAGACTATGAACTAAACAAATGCTTCTGCTTGGGAAGCGGTTGACCTGAGGGGACCAAAATGCCATGAGACGCAACAGATGTATTGAATAATATGCCATTAAATTTTGTTGTCATGTTGAAAGACTGTATGCCTATTCTAATAAAAAACCGCAAGAAGACCAAAAGGTAAACCAGCATTTGGTTCCCAGAGGATTATATAGATCAACCATTCGGATCTGAATTAAGGCCTAGAGGGAGGCGTCGGGGAATTCACGACTTAAGGGCATTTGAATATTACAAGTGTTTGGTACAGGGAATGGGAAACAGGTTTTTAACAGAAAAAAAAAAGAAAACCACACATATGGTGAAATGAGGGCAGGACTGAGCAAGATTGTCTTTATCTCACAAATTCACTACCAAGTCATTCTTAAGAATTGAGTCTTAATTTCTTCAAAGTGGCTCCTATGATCCTGGTATGGCATTTTTGGTCATTAAATATTTATGTTGTGAATTTTTTATGCAGTAAACCTACCGAATTCCTTCATAAACACCTATCAGATGAACTTTACGATATGTTCATTGCATGGTCTCCAATAATCTTGGATACCCTATTTCTTTTGTGACCTTTGTCCGCCCTGTTTCATTCTTAACTGGTCTCTGCTGCACATACACATTGATCTGAAGACAAAGCATTGTCAGATTGAATCAATAGATCATTCCTTGGTATTGAGACTGGCTCTTGCATAGTTTACTTTCATTTTTTTTAGCAGATCAATAGTGCTAAACTGATGCATTACAAATTGGGGGTACAATTAGTATCTGTCTTCAAGGTAGTTAACATGGGAATACTGCTTGATTGGTAGAGTTTAGATGGAAAAAATTCTTTTGAAATTTTTAAGTCAAGTCATATCAAAATTGCCTCTAAAATATAAATGTTTCAAAAAGAAATGTTTAATTTCTTTAAAAAAATATTTTTCACATTTCTTAGTATTTCCTTGATTTAAAAAGACATTTTCTTATTAGATACTTTTTAATAAAATATGATTTGAAATAAAATACTTTCCATTGATGGATCAGGAAAAGGAGTTCTTTTTGAGTCTATATAGTCCTGGTCTAGAAAGAAAATAATTAGATTCATAGCGTATTCATTGAAGAAACTTAAAAAATAAATGTATTAATCTTAAATGAATTTTCTGATTTAGCTTTATTTTATTATCTATATAAAAATGCACAGTTAAGACATTTTTTAAAAGGAATGTTAAGAATTAACTTTTTTACACTTACACAGTTGCTTTAATGACTTCTTTACCTACTTCTTAGTTTGCATTGAAGATTCATTTCACTGGTGACAAAAGAGAGTTGAGCCCATTTTCTTCCATCTCATCAATATATGCATTAATGGGACTTCATCAATCTCACTGCACTAAGAAAATGTTAAATCTTCCAAGCATATTAGATTGATTTCATGACTTGGGGATCAAGTATTCATTATTAGGCCATTTTTAAATTTTATATGTGAGTGCATCAAAAATAACAATAGTCAGACTAAGTGGCCTTAACATAAAAGAGTGATATCCAGTGAAGCCATTATCTATGTAAGAGTAATAAGGTACACAATTTATTAAATTTGACCCTTAACACCAAAACCAGTGTTACATATTGATTTGCTCTTCCTTTACCTAGGATCCACTAAGTAGCTGGACCTCAACAACTTTTCATTATACGTGGCAATGGGGAACACAGATGAGAACAAATACATCCTAAGCCTTCTTTGCAGCATATTGCAGTGCACGGTTTGAGGGTCTCAGCCTAGATCTGAAACTAGTTTTACTTACTTACTACGAATGGTGGTAATAATTAATATCTTACAAGATTGCATGTGTTAAAGAGCTCATTCATTCAACCTGTCAGTAGGTTCATTTCTTTCAATATTTATAGAGTTGGTGTATTAGGAGGTGGAAACATAACTCTAAACAGGGGTATCTAACCCTTATCCTCCAAGAGATTAGATTTTAGTGAAGCTGACAGATTTTACATAATTAGGTACTAATTTACAATTGTGACTATAGCTGCATATGGGAAATTTCGGGTACTTCGCTTAGTCTGATCATTCTTGAACGATTCACATTGAGGCTCTCTGACTTACGTTCTGCTGAGAAAGAGATCCAGGGATTGTTTGGTGAAAGATAGAGAAATAGAGGCCTTTTCAGCAGAGGGAATAACATAATTAAAGATTGGAAGAAGGACGGCATGTGGGAGGAAGTGCAAAGGCTGTAAGGATCATGCATGGCCTTGCAGGTAACACTGACGATACTGGACTTTTTCTCAAAAGCAAAAGGAGATCACTGAACAGTTTCAAGTAGAAGAGCAACATGATTAGGGCTAAGAGTGGCCTCAGGCAGACCAGATAACAAGCTGTTTCATATTCCTGTGGAGAAATGCCGCTGCTTTGACTAGGATGGTGGCAGTATGAACAGAAAGAAGTCGATGGATTTGCAATGTAATTTAGGAGAGGAAATCCACTGGACCTGGTGACTAAGTACAGGGAATAAGGAAAAGGAAAGGGGCAAGATAGACACAGGAATTCTTGTACTGAGAAATTTCATAAAGATGGAGACATTCACTAAGATAGGCTATGATAGAAGAGTAGGATAAAAAAACAAACAAAAATGAAAACCAAGAGCTAGCCCAAAGGAAATGTTTCCAAGTAGGTGGTTGGATATCTAGAAGATAGGTCCAGGTGAGAGTTACACACTTGAGTTATCAGTTTATAGAGGGCAGTTGAAGCCATGAAGTAAAGGTGATTGTCCGGGGGGAAGTACAGAATGAGAGGTTTAAGAGCACACACAACTATGTCTAGGAGAACTCAATTATTTAAAGATTAGATGACAAGGATTACATCTAAGAAGAAGGAAGAGCAGTTGCTAGAGAGAGAAAAGGAAAATCCTCTGAGTGCAAAGCATGCCAAGCAGCCTGCCTGGCCCATGGCAACATTACATAAGTGTCATCTACCAGTAACACTGTCAGTATGACAAAGAATAATAGAGCCTAATACAGAACAGCTTAGGAAAGTATAATACAGGATAGGCAATACCTACTTTATGCTCATCTTTCCTAGCTAATAAACTGAGATACCCAAGTGGCCCAGGAGCCCCCTTTTCCTTCTCACAGCTGCTTTTAATATCCTCTTTATCTCTCCCATTCTTGCTCTGTTGGCTCCTGCCCAGGATAAAATCTTTTAACTTTCAACTCATGTCTTCATGGTACCTCACTCTAAGACCTATCCTGAGGAGGATCTGAGATGCAGAGAGGCCAGGTGGGAACAGTGGTAGAGAGAGGGAAGGAAGGAAGCAGAGGAGATTCAACGCTGCAAAAGACTCCTTCATCACAAGCTCCCAATAGAAGGCAGTGTTCTCCAATCAAGCCACATGTCCTCACTCCTCCAAAGGACTCGAAACAACAGAAGAAATAACCCAGGCCTACTCTCTTATGTCTCTAGCCTATGTCCTGCTGGAGTCTCCCCCTCAGATTTTGTGAATCAATTCCTGCCAGTCACTGACTGGTGGGACAGGAAAATACAAGAGGAAAGCTACAAGGCACAATAAGTCTGCTTACTGCTCTGGTAGAGGATAATTCATTCCTGATCTTCAGAGTCAAAACTCAGAATGAAATTCCCCACAATTCACTCTTCCTTCTGGTGTTAAAGACTAATTAAGAAGTGAACATGATGGATGTTCACTAAACTTATTGTGGTAATCATTTCATGATGTATGTAAGTTAAATCATTAGGCTGTACACCTTAAACTTATATAGTGCCATATGTCAATTATATCTCAATAAAACTAGAAAGAAAAAAAGAATTAATTAAGGACTCTCCAATGGTTAGCAAATGTTTTCTCTGAATTGTTTGGCTTTCAGGCCAAAAGGTCTCGGTTGCAACTACTTAGTTTTGCCACTTTTGCCCTAAACTATCCATAGACAATATGTTAGTGAATGAGCATGGCTGTGTTCTAATAAGATTATATTTACAAAATTAGGAGGTTGACTAGATTTGGCCCACAGACCATAGTTTGCCAATCCCTGGCCTGTAATATCATTAATGCCTTCATAGACTTCAGGCACTGAGCTAAATCAGGTGTCATAGACTGGTGTGGGGATAACTAAAAACCAGTATTGTTTCTATGCAAAACTGTCTACTATATTGCAAATGATTATTTACAAATGAATTTTGGGAACACATTCAATTCACAGAGGCCATTCTGCATTCCTCATCCATAATTCTCTTTAATTATACATGGTTTAAAAAAAAACCCTGTATATAAAATGCCATTCCTTACACTTCCTATAAAATTCTGTAGATGCACTGCTCTAGCTTGAATATACAAATAGTTTTTTGTTTTATAATCCCCTCTTTGGCCTTATTCTGACTATATATATTAATAAAAACAGAAGAGTTAAAACAAATCTCAAAGATTTGATTCCAAGTTGGTAAAGAAGTAGGAAGCATATTTTACATAGATTGTATGCTGCAGAGGGAATTGTTCTGCCTAGTTTTTCTAAATATTTATAGCTATGACAATATCCAGTACAAGTCTCTTAACCCTTATCCTTAGTTCCAGGGTTTACAGTTCAAGGGTGTCTCTATATCCAATGACTGCTAGAGTTTTCACTCTGGAGACAGTGAAACATCAGCGTCAAACCACATACTTTTGTTATTGATTCTTCCCTATAGACTTCCTTATAGACTGATAGGCTTTCCTTGGATTTGACAGGAACAAAACCAAGCCTTTCTAGCTTTAGCATCAACATCTTCTTTCGGCCTGGCTAAGGACTGACGTCAACTAGTCTGCCCCTTTTCATCATTGACTAGCCTTCCTCTTTTACGGAGCCAATTATAGATTCTTTATTTCTTAATCCAACCCACATTGAATATTATGAGTCAAATCTGAGCTAGATGCTGGGAACACAGGATGAAAGTAAGACAGATTCTACTTTGGGAAGGCTCAAAGTCCAGCGAGGGTGCCATTTCAGGAAGAATGTGCAAATAAGGTTATCACTAAAAGCTGAAAAGAGAAGCTTAATTTAATAGAAATCAATAATTACTGACATCTATTTTTGAATTGTAGGTGACTTCGACAATTAATTAGAAAATTATCCTGAACAGCATGTAGGATGTTTAGCTTCTCCTCATTAGTATTTGCTCTTCCATAGATATTTGTTGATCCCTTTTCTCTTATGGTATCATCCTATCCCCTTCACCTAAGTATAAATTTTTGAAATCTTCTTTAATTCCACCTTGCTCCCATATCCAATCAAATCCCACTGATTATTTTGCAGATTTTCCCACATGCAACTTTATTTTCCACTGACATCAAGATCATCATCACCTTTCATTTACTAAGCAGTTACTTGCTAGAGGCGGCTCATGCAGGGCCACAAAAGCCAATTGCTAAATTTTCAGGTATTTTGTGAGTCTGTTGATAAATTATATACATTTACAATTGGTACTGAAGCTGAAACGGTTTTCAGTTTGAAGAATATAATTTAGATGAGAAACCTGCCCAGTAGATCACACGTTAGAGATGACGACAATAAATGTATTGGGAAAAGAATTAGCATGCTGGGATTCAACTCTATTTGGTAAATCATGATTGAAATGCAACCATAGACTGACTACAGATACAAGAGTTTTGCAAAAATCCGTGAAAGCACTCTGAAATATGAGATTCACAATAAAAGGTATTATATATTTTATTATTTGTAAATTGATGTTGCACATCCTTCACATCAGTAAAATTTATAATAAATAAATACTTACATGCACACACAATTTTATTTTGGAAGCTGCCTATTAAACATTTACCAGCACACCTCTGATTAGCAGCCACTACCTACAGACGTACATACAAATGCAATAACAACAATAAAACTTCAAAGATACCCTCCCAGATGGTAAAAACTTCATAGTTTATCATCCAAGGCTTTCCATATAGCCTTCCTTTCCAAACTTTCACAGTTTCTTCATGTAGACCTTCAGCTCCTGTCCTCACTATTCTAGTTACCATTCAGCAGAGCTCTCTTACAGGTTCCAATCTCTCATCTTTGTTCCCACCACTCTCCCAGACTGAAATGACCTGTCTTCCACCCCACCAGTCAATTTCTACTCATCTTTCAAGAATCTGTTCAAGTCCTCCCTTCTCCCCAGAATTTATTCAGAACTGCTAATCAACACTGGCTTGGATTTCTAGCCATCACTCAGTGTCTATGCCATGTTTCCAGGCTTAGGGGTTGGATTATATAAAACACGCTTATCGTTCTCTGTTCTACTAATAGACTCACTTACTCTATCCCCATGGTCATGGTAACAGCAGAGTGGACCAGGATAGGCTCTCACTCGTAAGCTCTGCCATGCTTAATCTCCTCTCCCTCTCCCTCTCCCTCTCCCTCTCCCTCTCCCTCTCCCTCTCTCCAAACTGTTGGTAGCAGTCACTGGAACTAAGAGGCCATAATTTTGCATCTTGAATGGGGTCATTTCAAACTACAGGTGAAATGTATAAACAGAGAGGGCAGAGGCGCCAACAGGCAGAAAGAAACAGGGCACAGAGAGAACGGTGTGTTTCTTACAGAAGACTACAACCTTGTGTATCAACTTCACTACTTTCAACTTCACTTTTTGTCCTTGAATTTCATGAAATAATGAGAGCATCTTTGCCAATAAACCAGCTTTCTACATGAGCAATTTTTAGTTGTTTTTTATTACTTTAACCAAAAGATGCATGAACAGAACAAACAGTAATGTCCTTGGTTCTCTATAATTCATTGGATTCCCCTCAGATGCTAGCAGAGTAGAATTTTAATTGGTTGATTGCATAGGGGTTGGGGGGGACACTAGTTCACTACTGTTCATTTCTATTTTATGCTTTCTGACCAGTTGGGTACCAGTTGGGGCCACCATGATGGCTTAAAAAATATGTGGGAAAGCCTAGTAAAAACAAGTCAGGTGCATTTAGAGGATTGTAATAAAATGTAGCTCTGGCCTGTTCCCAGAATCAGTGAATGGAGAAATAAAACACAGATGATAGACTGCATTTGTGATCTTTCATTCTCCCATATGCAAGAGTAGTTGAGGATACTTTCGATTTCATACTTTGAATGGCCAATACTTTAAATTTCATACTTTAAATGGCCAATTTGCTTCATGATGCAATAAGATTAAAAAATTTGTTCTGTTGTCATATAGGTTTCTAATGTTTTCAGATTGGGCAAAATAAACCATTTTCATAGATTAAAAAATGTCTTGTATAATTTTAGATTAGCATTAATTATTTCCTTGGTTCCAATCTAAAAATAAGTCAAAATTCTATAGTATGGTTCTGACTTTCTCTTCCACAGATATGTATTTTGACACAAAATGCATCGTTCTTATTATGCTGTTAAAATGAAAATCTTTGCATTAAAATTTCTTGATGTCATGCATATATGCATCATGCAATATAATCCTAGTATGCAATGGTCCAACATGACTACAAAGTATAAGTATTTCTTGTTATTCAACTTTTTCCAGCCACAGCAAAAACATAAAAATAAATTAAAAGCTATGGGAAAAAAAGCACTGCTCTCAACACATTCAAATGGAAATTAACACTAAAATATCACTTAAGCTTTGATGTGAATGCCTGAAGTATAAAATATTTCAATTGTCAGGTCTTACAGGTCAGATAATTTTGATACTGTATCTCCTTTAAATTTCAGTCACAAATAAAATCACATATGTGCTATAGTTCTAAGAGGAAAAAAGATCGATCTTCTGAATTAACAGGACTAAGAAGTGTGTGTACTTGTGTAGATTGAAAAGGATGAAAATTTCAGTTACAGCACTAAAACTGTATGTGCTTTAAAGCTATGCTGCAATGACTTTTTATTAAAAAGATAACATTTGTCTTGTTGTGCTTTCTTGGTCACTCACAATATTTTCTTTTTCCTTGGAATGAGATATCACAGTAAAGATTTCAATGATAAAATAAATGCCAAGTGTTTAATGAAAAACCAGCTCAGCTCAACTCAGCCCAAAAAATGGCTAATAGTCGCCTGTAAGGTTAAAAATAGAATATAAAATTAATCTTTTTATATCAACGATCAATGCAAGCTGAATAGTCAAAATTATTTCTCCTTATTAACCACTATCTTTAATGATTTATTGCATTCTTTATTGGTAGTTTAAATTATTCCAGTGAGGTAATTAGCAGTCCTTGCAAACACAATGAAGCTGACTAAATGATTCAGGTGAGATGAGTCAGCAATGGACCAGGTGCAGAAACTGCAAACCTTGCAGTTGGGAAAATTATGGTTTATAAATTAACAACTTGCTGTCATTTCCTTATCTTTCCCTTATTGCCAGTGGGAGTCAGCAGGCTGTCCACTCCAGGCAATAGCTAGTTTTTCTTTCTTCTGGGATTGGAACCTTTTGTCTACCTGTGGTGACGTTTCTTAGGAGAACGTTAGAGCCAAGGCCAAACATAGGAAGAAATTCTGTTAGCTGTGATGTCATGCTGTGGAAATGTGGGTACGTGGGCAGAGCTGACAAACCCTGAACTACATTATCAAGGGAGTGTTTCTTTCCACCGACTCCCCACAAACCCCATCCTTATGACTTCACACACACAAACATACACACACAGAGTGTTCATATTTATCTCCAGGAAATATACAATAGAAAACTAAGCTCTCTACCTAAGAAACCTCCTCAGCATTTTCTAAAATTGATAGAAATAATTTGATGGTGATAAATAAGAAGCAAAAGAAGAAACAAAATAAACCCTTTATATTACCAGTGTGGAAGGCCAGCTGTTTTAGTAACGTAAAAATACATTTATGTGTAAACCAAGTTTTAAAGTATGAGATTATAATTAATTTTCAACATTGTTCTAACTTTTAATGTAGAATACTTTTGCAAATTGATATTTATTTTTCAACCTAGATGGGACACTCTCTAAAATTTCACATGCATTATCTTATACCAAAATCAGAAAGCCAGCAAGAACTTATCCCATGACTAAAACCACACACTTTCTAAGGACAAAAGAATAACCACTGACTAATCTAATATTCTCTTCACTAGATCGTCTCTGCACATTTTAGGCCTTCCTACCTCAACGTTTTGATCATACCATTCCACTCACACTCTCCCATTTCCTCCAATAAAATTCTGCCCATCTTTCAAGATTTGATTTAAATCCCAGTTCTTCTACAATATCTCCACTGATCGTCATTGTCTGGAGTTATTCCAGAGTTACTATTTCTTTGCTTGAATATCTGTGCTAATTATCTCCCAAGTATTAGAGATACTGGTACCCTTAGGTGACACCAAGCTGGTGTAGAATAAGACAGGAAATTAGTGGGCACAGATATTCAAGTAAATAAATATATATAGATTATACATCATATTATAATATATATAATATAAATATGTTATATTATAATAAATATATTTTACATTATATATAAATATAATATATTTATATTATATTATAATATATTATAGATTTATATTATATATAAATATAATATATTTATATTATAGTTACAATATATTATAGCTATAATATAAATATATTATAGCTAATATATAAATATATTATAGATATATATTTATATCTTGCTTGTGCTATCCCAGCTCTAACTCAACTCTTAAAGAACCATGAAAAACTCTTATTTTATGTGCCTCAGTTTTTTCTCATTTGTAAAATGAGGGGCAGAAGTAAAAGATCTACAAGATCTCCCCCAGTTAAAAATATGTTGTTACTGAATCATTAATACATTCACACATTCATTCTTTCAGCACTTACTTAGCTCTTGTTACATGTCAATCAGGTTAAAAAGCTCTATAGACACAAATATGTTATGACACTACCCTGGAGGAACTACTTTTCAGGAAGGACCACAGTGAGGTAGGGGTATATAAAATTATGTACTATAGGATATATCCACACACTGAAGTATTTTAAAAGTAAGAGGTGTGTAATCAATAATGCAGTGTCTAACTCATCCTGTGCATTTCAGGAAAGATTCTCAGAGAATATAGTGTTCTAGCTGAGACTGTACAGATGAAAAGCAGGTGTTCCCTTCAGACAAAGTAGAGAAGGACCTCCCAGGTATAGGGACCAGTAAGGACAGAGGCACAGAGTAGAGGTAGAGAGGGATATTAGGTAAAATTGTGATAAGTTTGGAGTTATATTAGGTCAATCACAGTTGAAAATGGACAATATCATATATTTCAACCTCATATAACCTTATCAGTTATTTATTTTAAAC
Organism: Physeter macrocephalus; assembly: GCF_002837175.3. Classification (NCBI taxonomy): domain Eukaryota; kingdom Metazoa; phylum Chordata; class Mammalia; order Artiodactyla; family Physeteridae; genus Physeter; species Physeter macrocephalus. The sequence goes on from NC_041214.2 coordinate 130,369,826, forward strand.
TTCTGGTATTTGCTGTTCTGTGTTGCATGTATGTCTTAATTCTGTAACTACTTTGAAAGCTTGTGGCATGAAAGGTCCATTTCTTATATAAGAAAGTCATTTAATTGGACATAGTAGCTTCTCAATAAATATGTAATTAATATGACATGATAATTCATTTAGACTTTAAAAAATAATTTATCTGAATGACATCATAGAGACTAAATAGTTAGGTTAAATAAATCTTGCTTAAAAATATAGTATCCTCATTTACTTAACTACCATATATTTTGATGATTTTTGCCTAGTAACTAAATAATAGAAACAGTAGTTACTTGCATTACACTGCACAGCATAGCATTACACTGCATTTATCCCAGGAAATCTGCTTTTTTAATCATTTAACTTCTAGATTGTACAATTCTGACTGCCACAGAGAATATACTTACACTATGTATGGGGCACCTGGGAACTGGTAAATAATGAAAAATAGTAATTTACATAAAAGACCCAATGATAGCCTTCCAGTGGCATATCATATCTCTAAAAGCGAGCAAAGTGTTATATTCAAAGGGTACTTGAGTATTCATAAAATGAGGGCACATTATTTTCTAAGCCTTCTACGCTTTTATAAAAAGTCGTATAATTATATAATGATAGGCTGACACGTTCATGAAAAATAGATGCAAATCACTGTGAGTGTCCAATCAGTGCCACGCCCTTCAGCAATAAAGATGGAGCAATTCAATGAGGGGAGGTCAGGAAAATGCAAAGAAACACATTAGCTATGTTTTGCAGGAAAATATTAAGGTAATTACTTTAAAATTCATGCTTGAAATGCAGTTCTATTTAAATAATTCTGTGGTTCAATATCATTGAACTGACTGTAATTTTTGACACAGCAGTTTGGGAACAGATTGATTCCAGAGTCATCCTTCTATCTTAGGAAGAGATGGCAAAGACATTTTTTAAAATGTGTGCTGAATGCCCACCATATGCAAAATTTGTGCCAGGAACAGTTTAAGATGCAAAGGTGACTAAGACATAATCGCCTTGTAGGGCAGAAAGATACATATTAGCTATAAATGCCTTCTTAGCTTCATGTCTATTTCTGGGGAAGACTGTCTTGACATTAAAAAATATAATGGGTATAGTAGGGAAGTAAAAGTTGTAAAATATCAAATATAAGAACCTGCCAGTCCCTTATCTTATTCTACACCAACTTGATTTTGCTTTCAGATACCAGTACCATAAAATTGCATATAGGCTATCGGGCAGTTAAACTAATACTGCATTAGGTAAATGGCTTCTTAACTTTTGTGACTAGTCTGCCAATGTTGGCATATTCTACGGTGCTGCCTCCGCATTTAAAATTACCAGAAGAGTATAAAGCAAAGTGCCCCTTAAATGCAAGAATACAAATCAGCACATGAATCTAACTTCTCATGATCTTATTTCTAATTCATTCAAATGAATTTTGATGAACTGCAAATTAGAGTCTAAATTAATGGGATTAATGTACAAAGGGAGATAATATCTTTAACAGCAAATATTCTTTTTTTAAACTTTAAATTATTTAAGTTTTCTATAATTTATTTGTTCATTATAATAAAATTTTTACTTTACTGAAAATAGGAGCATCAATGGATTATTTTTAAACCCTATTGATCCACTTTTATTTTTCCATTTCTTCTTGTCTTTTTCATCTTTTATATCCACTTCAATTAACTTGTTTTTATAGTTTTTAACAGTGTTATGATGCTCACTAGTTCAATGCTTTTGGTTATTAAAACCTGAGGCCCATTTAAAAAGTACATGCATAGAACATTTTCCTGAAATCATTAAACAAAATCTTGATTATATGAGTGAATCTTTACATTAAGCCTTTATCATTATGAAATACTCTTACAAACAAATTCATACTGAAGTTGCATCATCCTCTGCATAATGCTGAATATGGCAACAGAAATAAAAGATGCTATACATGGTCAGATTGGTAAAATGAGATAAAACTTGAAACTTCTCTGGATGTTTGCCATGATGTAGATATCAATGGGATGGATAATTATATAAAACATAAATCTATCAAAATAACAAAATTTTTAAAAACAGATAATACTAAATATTTACATAAAACAAATGCCTTGTGATATTTCCAGAGACACCTAATCCACAAAATAATCCTATTTAACAGATTACAAAATTAAGGCTCAGAGGGGTAAAAGAGCATGCCCATGGAGAAAATTACAGTGGAGGCCAGCTTTCAGCTTGCATCCATGTGATTGAAAAAGCCTGTGATTTTTTTTTTTTTTTTTTTACTTTCTATGTTATATTGTCTCATCTTTAGACTAATTTAAATAATTATAGAGACCGAGGTGGGAAGAAAGGTGAATTGAAAATTCTAATGGGAGTTTGATATTTAGTTTGCAGGACTAGGGACATAACCACATATTAAAGGTAAATTGTCAATGGGGAAAAAATGTACCTAAATCTACTGAGATTAGACTAAGGCAATAATGCAGTCTCAGAGTACAACAATGTAGCATGCAATAAGGGACACATTCTAGAATGTCTCATTTTCCAAACCTATCTCTCCAAACAATCTCCACTCTTCATTTTAGAAGGGCATCTACAAATCAATGGAATCTGGTAGACTGGAAGAAACCTCAAGCACAACAGGAGTTAACAAACAGGACATATTTTCTATATGAATATCTGACCAGTTTAATTTCCTTTTAAAAACTGAATCAGAGTGACAGACAACACATTTGGTAAAGCTTCAAACTGCCTGTTTGGCTGCAATCATTACTGGAGCAGGTGGCTTTTATTCTGTTGGACGTTTCCCAGTTGTACAGCTGCTAAATGGGAAGTAAAGAGAGCAGCCACTCCCAGAAGGATGTGTGCCCAGGAAATCTGGCCCTTGGTAGAGCCAATCCCATGAAATGTGAAGGCTTCTTTCTGAATAGCTAGAGACAGACCAAAATACACCTTTTAATTTTATTTCATTTTGAGAGACACACCATACATAATATCATATACATACATATATTCAGACTTATTTAAATGTATTTTTTTAAAATGACTTTTCAAACATGTTGACTGGACTAACAAAAAGTAGCCTGTAAAATATTTACCTTAAATATTTACTTAATACAGCTTCTTTGAACTGGAAACGTATGGAAGCTGAGATCATGCTTCATGTTGTGGCCTTCTCTTCCTTCTCACCAACATCAGACTCTTATATAAGATCAAATTTAAAATTAAGGAAATGGGTTTTTTTAAAAGAAATTGGGGCGGGGATATTTTGAATATTCAACAGAGATCAATAGTTCTTAGGTATTTAGTATTAAAAAATTATCCTGGATAACTTGCTTAAAATGCATATTGCCAATTCATCCTGTTCCTTGAGACTTAGATTCTGAAGGTGTGGATTTGGGCACAGTAATCTTAATTTCTAATCATTTCTCCAACCCCATTTTCAGGAAGACCATATGGAGAGCATACTTGAGAAATACCAGCCTGAGAAGGCAACTCAAAAACTCCAGTCCTAGCATAGAAATATAGTCATTTTAGAGGAGTTCTTGGTTTTATTTCCTTTTTAACAAATATCAATTTATTTATAATGATATTTCATATTAAACTCTATTAAACAGATAAAGTTTTCAATTCCAAACAGCAGGGTTTCAAAGCTATGTGCACTGTAGCTTTTATTTTTATTGTCATAGTAAATGACCACCTAATATTTTTTATATTGTGAGATGGGTTTTGTTGCAGAAGGCAGAAGCAGAAAGTGCTAGAAATAAGTTGCTTATAATACACGGAGTTCCATTTATCTGTCACATACCACACTATTGTTATAACATTTATGCCCATGTAGTATTTGTTTCTTTTTTCTTTTAATTTTTATAGCAATACATGTTCTCATGTTCATTTTATTATTACTCTACTTATGACATGTGTTTACAGATATCACCGTTAATTAACTTTTTTATTCTTCCTTTTTCTTATTTCTACCAAGAACATGCTAGTATTACCATTAAGGTGAGGATTAAATGAGATAGTATATGTGAAACACATATCTGTGTTCAATACTTGATAGCTATTGTTAATAATATTTATTATTAGTATGTTAGAAGGTCAGTGTAGCTCTGTAAGCTGACAAAGTATGATTTAAGCTTTTCTATGATAGGGCATTACTGAAACCACACATTTATGTTTATGTTAACTTAGAAGACCTTACAGTATCTGTCTATATAGTACTGGCACAAAAACAGAATTACAGATCAATGGAATGGGATAGAAAGCCCAGAGATAAGCCCACGCACATATGGTCACCTTATCTTTAATAAAGGAGGCAAGAATATACAATGGAGAAAAGACAGCCTCTTCAATAAGCGGTGCTGGGAAAACTGGAGAGCTACATGTAAAAGAATGATCTCCAAAATTTATAAGCAGCTCATGCAGCTCAATATCAAAAAAACAAACAACCCAATCCAAAAATGGGCAGAAGACCTAAATAGACACTTCTCCAAAGAAGATATACAGATTGCCAACAAACACATGAAAGGATGCTCAACATCACTAATCATTAGAGAAATGCAAATCAAAACTACAATGAGGTATCACCTCACACCAGTCAGAATGGCCATCATCAAAAATATACAAACAATAGGGCTTCCCTGGTGGTGCAGTGGTTGAGAGTCTGCCTGCCGATGCAGGGAACACGGGTTCGAGCCCCGGCCCGGGAAGATCCCACTTGCCGCGGAGTAGCTGGGCCCGTGAGCCATGGCCGCTGAGCCTGTGTGTCCGGAGCCTGTGCTCCGCAACG
>NC_041214.2:130374745-130391943 GCF_002837175.3 Physeter macrocephalus
TAGTACATATATACAATGGAATATTACTCAGCCATAAAAAGAAACGAAATTGAGTTATTTGTAGTGAGGTGGATGGACCTAGAGTCTGTCATACAGAGTGAAGTAAATCAGAAAGAGAAAATCAACTACCGTATGCTAACACATATATATGGAATCTAAAAAAAAATATGGTTCTGATATACCTAGGGGCAGGACAGGAATAAAGATGCAGACGTAGAGAATGGATTTGAGGACACGGGGAGGGGGAAGGGTAAGCTGGGACGAAGTGAGAGAGTGGCATTGACATATGCACAATACCAAATGTAAAGTAGATAGCTAGTGAGAAGCAGCCTCATAGCACAGGGAGATCAGCTCTTTGCGACCACCTAGAGGGGTGGGATAGGGTGAGTGCGAGGGAGTCACAAGAGGGAGGGGATATGGGGATATATGTATGCATATAGCTGATTCACTTTGTTATACAGCAGAAACTAACACAACATCGTAAAGCAATTATACTCTTATAAAGATGTTAAAAAATAAATAAATAATTAATTAAATGAAAACAACATTTATTGTTTACTAGCTCTTGGAAAATGTAGGTTGGCCCTTTCCCTTCTAAATCTCATAACACCTAGTAAAACAATAATTTCCATAAAAGTATCAGTCATATGAATGTATGAATCAGAATACTTTTCTTCATGGCTCTTAAAGAGATTTCATGTCAAACAATATTCCGAATTGTGACTCTCCAAGAAAAACAAGAAAATGAGAAATATACATGGAAATGAGTAAGTCGTAAAATTTAGAAGAATTAAGTCAATTCTAAAGTATCTTTGGTAAGCTGAGTCATGATTAATAAAAAATTACCTTATAATTCAAAAGGTTACTATTTATGTCTGCAATAAAAATGTACAGTTGTTTTCGGATATGGATGTAGCTGATAAGTTGGAAAGTTATTGTGCTCTGTAAGAATATAGTCCAAAAAATGAGGAGAAGCTGATTAAAAAAGCACCAACTGCTTTTTAATACTATAAAAAGTATATAGTATTGAAAATGTGCTTACACTGCAGTAAAAACATTCAGAAGCTTTGATTTTGCTCTGTATGTAATGAATTTGTCCTTTAGCATTGAATGTCCTTCACATCATTTTAATTGCACCTAAATATTGCTATTTTTTTCTTCTTCTGTTGAGTTCCAATGATAAAGTACTGCTCAAGTACTATACCCATTCCATGCTAGACCAAGCTGGCATCTCTTCAGAGACACCAGAAGTGCCAGAAAGGCTGCTGTGACTTTTTCATATACCTCTCCACAAGTAAGAAAATCATATAATAATGTTAGTTTCAGTGGGTTACTAACATCGTTCAAGGTAAGATTTAAAACAGAAACTTGGGGTAGTAAAAGGGTTTGTTAGTTCGGTTTGTACAGTTATTTATTCTTTCTTATATCTTTTCTGCTGCTCCCAAAACACTTTAGGCAAATAATAAAGTCATTTATTTAATAAAAATATTAAAACTAAAAAAAAATGTTTTAAACATGTTAAATGAGAAAATTATAAATATATTAACAATAAAGGCAATTAATGCATTTGCCATGATTATGCATTAAATTTAACCAAGTTTCCAGGAAAAAAAAAATGCACTGAATATATATTATCTCGCAATAAAACATAATGCTAGTAAATTCATGTGATTATCTACCTGTTGTTGGTACCATTTTCTGAGTATGAAAATGTTATGACAGTGTAATTCGAAAACAGAAGGAAATATCATGGCATATCATGGCATTCTTTAGCTTGTTAACGAATTTACTAATATTTGAAGGTTTACAATATATTGAATCCATAAACTAGAAAGGCACGAATTAATGAGGTCTTTGAGGATTGGTCAAATAAGCATTCTATTCTGTCATTAAATGGTCTTGGTGTATAATTAATGACTTGGGCAATGCAATAGGGAGCTTGATGCATTTATTATGTATGTTTTATTGAAGTTCTTAGAAATCTTAAAACTATACCCCACAGCATTTTCCACTGGGCACATAACCTAGGATGAAAAGGGTACCTCTAAGCAGATTACTCCTTCTCTTTATGGTGTATTATTTTATCATTTCCTTTCTTATGATCTCTCTAGTTTGTTTTTTTCTGGTTAATCAATCGATTGATTCAACATGAATATATAATAACAAAGAAGAAAGTAAAAAGTTTTTGGTAAATCTTATAACTTACAAAAAATAAATCAAGAAAATGTGGTTACCCTGCACTAAAAATATTGGGAAGCTTTGATTCTGCTTGGTATGTAATGAATTTGTCCTTTAGCATTGAATGTCCTTCACATCATTTTAATTGCACCTAAATATTGCTATTTTTTTCTTCTTCTGTTGAGCTCCAATGATAAATCCAATGCCCACTGAAAGAAAGGAAAGATGTCAGAGAAACAAATCCCAGACTTTCCAGCTGCTTGAAATTATCTAACACTCAACATGCACATAATGAACTTATTATGTTTGCTCACCTCCTGACCAAAACTGCCCATCCTCTGTACTCTATGTCTTGACAAATGACGTCAAAGTGTAACTTTTACCCCAAATAGAAACTTGAAGTCATTGTTATATGTTCCCTTACCTTCCAAATATGTCTTAAAGTCCTGTTTTTCTTCCCCTAAAAATACACATTAGGATCTACCTTCTCTCAATCACTCTTGCCATTTCCTTATTATATTCTGCCTGGGCTATTTCAGAGGACTCTTAATAGTTTACGACCTCCAGTTTTGGCCATTCTCTGCTCCACATAGCTACCAGATTTATCTTTCTACAATACAGACATGATTATGTCACCATTGATGGTTAGAAAATAGTAACCACACACACTCCTTAGGATAAAATTCATTCAGTATGACTACCTGCCCAGGCTTAACTCCTGCCTCTCCCTTTGTTTCAGTAATTTTCAAAGCCATAACTTTGCTTTCCCACATCTCTCTGGCAAAGTTGAGCATCTGCTCTTCTGTTCTTCCATAACACTCTGTATTTCTCTAGTTCAGCACATAAAACATCTGATACTAATTACAATAAGGGCAAACATATGTCCTGAATATCACGGGATGGCCCTCATGTTAAATATTCTCTTCTGTTTTCAGCCCATGGGTGGGGTCATCAGTCTTTATTTTTATTTAGAAAATATGGTCACCACACTTTGGGGCTGTCCCACCAGAGAGGCAGCTCCCTGAAGGCAGGGGTGGGGTCTTAGTAATCACGAACACTCAAAGGTTCATTGTTTAATTAAACTAAATTGGAAAAGGAATTCTCTATTTATACAAGCTGACTATAAAAGGAGCCATATGTAACAGATTACGTGCGATCTCAACACTGTCTGGAAATCTGTTCTCTTTCAACACAATTCATTGTTTCTCTACAAAACCATGTAAGCCAGTGTTCCCATTTTATCTTCAAACATTAATGTGCAAAAATGATCTTGCATCTTGAACTGTATCCTACGAAAATCACATATGTGATTATCTACCTCCTTTACCCACCCATATGACTGCATCTGGGCCCATTATCTACCTTCTCTCGTGACAACAGATGACCTGTCTGTGTGTCCAGATTAGAGCAACTTCTCCACTTTTGCCTAGCGCCCATCTCCTTTTGCCTACTCAAGGACACTGCTTCAGCAATTTCCCTCTCTCTTTCATGTATCATCAATTTTTCCCTCTTTACTAGATGATTTCCATAACACACCGACATGCATTTATTTATCGCACCTTAAAAACAAACAAAAAAACCCCTCTCTATTGTCCCCACTTTCCTCTCCTGATACTCTCCATCTCTCTGTTGCCTGGACTGAAGAACTGTGGTGTAACCTCCCTACTGTCTCTTAATTTCTCTTCTCCCATTCTCTCTTGAACCTCCTGCAGTAAAGACATCACCCCCACTGTTCCAGCAAAATTACTCTTATAATGGTTACCAATGACCTCCATGTTGGTCAGTTCCTGTGCCTCATCTCCTTTCACGCTTCAGTAACGTCTGACACAGTTGAATGCCCTCTCCAACTTTAAACATTGATTTCACTTCACCTATGGCATAACATATTCATTCTGCTTTCTGCCTACTATCTAACAGGTTTTTTCCCAGTCTTCTTTGCTAGGTCCTCTTCATCTTCTCAACCTTTAAAAATAAAGTGACCCAAAGCCTAGTCTTAGGATTTCTTCCACCTCCACGGACTCTATGTATAGTCCTATCAAATCTGATGACTTTACTACGTGTATGCTCATGTCCACATTTATATGCCCAAGCCAGACTTCTTCCTTGGACTCACTCTTCCAACTGCCTACTTGACATCTACATTTTTAGATGTCAAATAGACAAGCCAAATTTGACTTGCTCATAAAGTCTTCACTTCTCAGTCTTTCCATCTCATTAAATGGCAATTCCCTTCTACCAGTTAAGCTGATAATAGTTGATTCTTCCTTGGCTCTTGCCCTTTTCTCATAACCTCACATAAAGTGATCTAATCCTGATGGTTTTAATTTCAAAACGTACCAGACTCTAATCACCGTGCAGCACCTCCAACTGCCTCCACCTGGTTAGCTCTCACCTGGATCATAGTAACTTATCTCCCTGTTCAGTCCTGATTTGTAAAATTCTCAACTAAATGCCAAGAGTGATCTTTTTTAAAACATAAAATAGACCACTGTCTCTTCTTTCTTCAAAACTTTCAATGGACTCCCTTAACACAGAAGCCAAAGTCCTCAAGGGACTACATGGCCTGGCCTCTGCTCACCACTCTTAACTCAACTCATCCTGCTCACCCTACCTTATTCTTGCTCAAGCTCCATTCACAGTAACCTCCTGGCACTTTCTGACTTGGGACCCTCTTCCTAGAACATATTCTACCCCCACCCCTCATTTCCACAAACTAGTTTGTTTTCATTCGTTTGTTTATTTTTGTTTTTAATTTCCGTTAGGGCTTCACTCAAAATTCACCTTCTCAGGCAAACCTTCCCAGGCCACTTTATCTAAGATTGGAACCTCTCAGATGCCCCCACCCAACCCAAACACACACTTTTTTTTCTGGTTCATGCTTTTTCTCTTTGTTATGCAACTTGATTACCCAAATAATATATTTTATTTGCTTGTTTGTTGTTTATATCCACCTGTAGAAAGAAAGCTCCATTTTGGTCTCTTTTGTTCCTTTCTGGATTCCCAGGGCCTAGAAAAGTGTTGAGCTCAAAAGCTGTGCTTCATAATTTTTTTTTTTTTTAATGACTGAATAGAGTTCCAAGAAGCCACTGCAGTTACTCATCCGCAGAAGGCCAAGAGGCATTAGTTACAGTGGGAGAGGAACACGCTTCACTAGCGCAGTGTCCCAGGGCAGAGGCTAATGCTAAGTATAAAACAAGAAGTGTGGGGCTAGGCCAGGACTGAGATAAGAGCCCCTAGGAAATGGATTAGGAAAGCATTTCTGGGATACGGTCCCGGCAGGATGAGACTTCCAAGCCCTTTTCAAAGACTTTCAGATCTTTTACTTAGAGAATCCTGGACTTGGCTGCTCAAAGATCACTCAGGGCTTGGGTATTCCAGGAACAAATACTTCTGGTTTGCGATTCCATTCTCACCAGTTACTGGGAGGAGGAAAACTGTGAGATTAAGTCGTGAAGCTGCAGTACTCAAACAAGGGTTCTTCCTCTACAGTCTGATTCAGTAGATCTTGGGGATGGAGGGGTCTCTGGAGTCTTTGCTTTTAGCAAACAGCCCTGCATAAAGCAAATGTCATGTGTTGTGTGTCTTTATAACACATGTGTCATAACCACAATTTAAGCTACACTGGTTTAAAGCTCAGCAGCTCAGTTCCTTCTGTACTTGAACTTGTCCCCTCTTGGTTTTCCAACAGGCAGTTCCCAGGAAGCCCTCTAGGTGTCAATCTCCAGGTAGAAGCTTGCTGTGACTGGTGTGGCCATTTCTTTCTTTTGTCAGGGATGTGGATTAAAGGACCTATAACTGTCTTTGGCTTGCTGGGCTCACTTTAGTCAAATGATCACACACATACTACCTGCAAAATCCTTTTAGAACTTCCTGAAACTTAACCAGTGAGGATTCCATGTGAGTTAACAACTCTCCTCTTCTAAATCAGAAACATCACTGGAAGGTATGAAGCTACTGGTCAACCACATATTAATATAAATTTAGGGTTTTTTTCTAATAGCCAGCCAAAATCGACAACACTAAAGTGAGGAGGAGGAAAAATGTAATTTGAACATTCAAACTTGATATATCAGGTTGGGATGAAAACATTAAAGGATGTGCAATTCAGTATCTTTTTCTTTTTTCCTCCTTATAAAGTATCTTGTAAGCCTTGCTGTATCAATGCATAAAGGCCTTCTTCATTCTTTTTATGGCTCAAAACAAGATATACCATAACTTTTTTAGTGATGTTCCTATTGACTTGATCTTGTTTAGGTTGATGCCTACCTTTTGCCATAATACATAAATTTACACATATAGTGCTATTTTACACACATACATATATTTATCTGAAATATGCATTTACAAAAGTAAATGCTGGATCTAAAACTACTTTAATTCATATTGTTAAATTGTCCTTAATAAAGGTTTTATTAATTTGTAACCACACCAGTGCACTAGCAATGCATGAGAGGGCCTCTGAGATGACTTTGGATAAGCATGCAAGTAGCCTGTGGGCACTTTTTTCCTGTGGAGACAGGGATGAATGGGCATCAGGAGTTAGGAAAACCCTAAAAGTGGTGCTAAACTAGTTTTATTTTTGCTCTGTGGTTATGAGAAACTACAAGTTACTTAACATTTTATTATACAGTATGTAACACCGTCTTCTCTGAGTCAGCCCCTGCCAGAACTATTACAGACCAAGAAAATGAGCTAAATGAAATTTAAAGACTAATAATTAGAACAAGAATTTTAGAAATGGAAGCCTTATATTAAGGGTGGGTAATTTAAATATTAATACATACACTAAAAACTTGGGTATATAGAAACAGATCCCACAGACAGATGTATTAATCCATATATCTGTCATGTTTTGAGAAGTTTTGAAGACTGCTGCATTCAATGTTAATTCAAAACCAACTTTGGTAGACTAGTAGGAGCTCATATCTAACATCTTCAGGCAGTTACCTTTCTAGCAGAGCATGTAAATTAGTTATTGCATCAATTTACTGATCCCTTAGAAGATAACCCAATTAAGGACGCGAAGGTTAGCCTGTAGAAATTTAACTACATAAGGAGTAGTTTCTGGTTAACATGTATTTTTATTCTGCTATTCTAAATATGAACATCTCTGGACTTCAATTCAAATCTTCATATTGAAGAACTATGTGAGCATAATTAGCATATGTGTATGTGGGCAGCAAGGGGGGTACATATACGTTACATATTATTCACTTTGATCCTTTCCTTGGCCTGATAATTGGAAATATTAGCTAGAGACACACTGCAGTTTGGCTCTATAGCTTCATCAGAATCAACAGAGCTGCCAGAACATTTTTAATGCTGTTTGAAACCATTAATGACAAAGAGTCATTTGCTTACCCATGGTGCAGTCCTTCTCCAGTGAAAATTACTGGTCATGAATCTGGTGAACATTTACAGGAATCTCCAAATGAAACAGCTAAATCCTTGATGACAGGGAGCCTCATAAAGGCGGCTCATTTATTCTCGCAGGGCATTCATCTCTGCCACTGGGATCAATAGAAAATCTCATCTGATATATCCTTAAATGCCAGAGTACAAATGCTCTCTTCGCAATTTTGCAGAGAAAAGGTTCCACTTCCACTTTAAGGGACTGACACCAAATCACTAAAAAAACACAGTCTTATCCTGCATTTCCTTTAGACTTAAAGCCTAAGCTTGTAAAAAAAAATAACGCTTTTTTTCTCATAAAAAATAAAAGTAAGACTCAGACACTTTGAAGATTTGTAATTGACTACCATAATAAATAAGAGTTTATGATTTGGCCACATAAATATTAACAGCTTCAGAGTCGCAAACAGAAGATATGAATTAGCAACTTGTTGCAGTGTAGCTGCTCTGTAATCTTTAACAGTTTACTCCACAAAAGTGATTTTAATCTCAGTAAAGGACTTAAAAATTTATATAAATTCAAGATGCTTGCACAAACAATTCTTCTAAAGCACATCTAAAAAGACAGAAAAGGAGAAATCAATGTAGCCTGAATAGAAGTTAAAACCCTGATAGCACTTGGGAAAACAAACAAACAAATATAAATTTATGATAATAGATTTTTTTAGCCCAGGACCTGATAGGATATTCTAAACTATAACAGAAGAGATTTTACTCCTTCTCTAAGTGTCCTCCTTTATAAATGCCATGACTTGCTTACTAGCAATTTGCTGTTTAATTAATACAGAGGGTCTGTCAATTCTAAAATCTTAACAACCTAATAAAATGCCTTTTGGCAAGAGTATAGATTCTATTATGGTTGGTAAATTAGAAGAGTAGGGTTTCTATAAAGGGGCATGTGCTTTCCTTTCAACTTAGAGAAGCTTCACAAGGATATTAAATCTTTTTATTATTTCCTTCATTGAAAAAGCAAAAATAGAATCAACACGCACACACACACACACACACACACACACACACACACACAACTCATTATAGAACGAACATGCTCAAAACACAGAGGTGTATTTATTCTAAGGAGAAGTCAGTTACTACCTAACAGATCTGTTTATTGCATTATAAGGACTGGAATGTTCCTCAAGGAACTTCAGGGAAGGTTTTGGGGTTTTTTTCATCCCCTTCCCTCCACCATTCAATTACTAAGATACATTCATAAATGCATAATTCATTGACAAATCTGTTAAAGGAAGATAAATTTGGGAACAAAGGCATAACTTTCCAGCATAATCAAAACTAAAGATTTATATTACTATAAATTTAACTTAATCTGCTAGTAACATGTAATGTGGCCGAACGTAACTCCATAATCCTGTCAGTGACTAGGTACGTATTAATAGAATAGTTGTTTTTTTAATCAAAACTTTAGAAGAACATGATCATTTTTACACTTTTTCCGTGCAAAGACCTATTTTTTAAAATAATATTATTTTAAAATAGTCCTAAAGATTAGGAATCATGTCAAAAAGAAGCATGAGCATCACTTTTGCAAAAATGCTTTTCTTTCTTAAACTGTGAACATAGTTTGGTTCAGGCCATGGCCTAGGAGGCAACAGGCCAGCAGGAGGCCAGCAGGATTAACTCTAATTACCTCCTGTTTCACCTTCATTCACTCCTGATACAAAAAGTAAACGCTGCAGGAAGGATAGAAGGACCCTAGGCCAGAAAGCAAGATATCTAAACTCTCATTGTTTGCACATGATGATCTTTCTTTTGAATTTCCCTTAATTCCTCCAAAAGAGCAACTGATGGACACACATTACAGTGTGATTAGCTGTGCTACGGAGATAGAATGCTCTTTTTCATATTTGTTCTTGGCCTGGAAACCACATTTTCAACAAGGCGATACATCAGTGAACTGTCATAGTACTTTTATTATATTTGTTTAATAAAGCCATAATAAATAGTTAAGAAAAAGCTCTTCTAGAAGGTCCAGGACAAACTATTCTGTGGTTGATGTAGTAATTATTTCAGGAAATATTTGACCAACAGATTAATAACTTTTTCTTTAATCCACCAAAAAACCAATTTTCCAGATGCCCCTGTACCATAGTTTCCTTGAGGGCAGAAGGCAATATGAATGCTTCCTGCTCCCTCATCACTTAGGAGTGGTGACTACCTACAAACAGAAAAGGAGTGACAGCTATTAAAACCAATAAAGCCTTTTTTCCTCTTCTTCCTCATAAAAGAGCCTCATTACTGAGTAGTTATCACATTGCAACCTAAACTTTAAATAAAGTTCAAATATTTGCTAAGTTTAAAATGTAAACTTTGAGAAAGTCATGCACTGGGCGTTTTCATCAGCAATCCCAAGATGCTGAAAAGAAGCATGAATAATTCAAATAACAAAAATAATTATAAATGATTTTAGAAATGGGAAAGCATGGAGGGGGGACAAAGAGTGACATTTGAAGCCTCGAATTAAAAAATGTGTAAAAACCAAGTGAACCGCTTACAGTCATACTATTACTTTTTTAACTGACACATAAATATATTCTAAAATCCTGGAAAATAAATAATATAAGACCTAGCATAGGATTATTATTACTATTCCTAACTGTTATCTAGTCAGCGTTATCAAACATGTAAAAATGATATAAGGCCATGTTGAAAAAAAATTTTAAGTTATTGCCTCAAACCTCTCCTATAGGAGCCAAGAAAAATAACTGCTTCATTAATTTCTGACTTAGTCATTTTAACTTTAATTTTTGTTTGCAAGATAAAAATTAGTACATAGAATAACAAGTATGGAGGCCTCTAATTTTCGCCATTCAGCAAACATTTTTGTGAAAGGCCAGACAGCAAATATTTTCAGCTTTGGGTCGAGCTGGATTTGGCCCAAGGGGACTTTTTGCTAACCTTTGCACCATTAAATTGTATTTCTTGCATTCCAAGGACATTTGTATTCTTTTCCTTCTTTCCCCTTAAACTCCTAAACTCCTAAAAATCTCCAGTCCTTTACTAGACTTGGAAAAATCGGTATTTGGCAGAAGCTTGTACTTTTTATAACTAATATTTATCCTAAGCTGAGTAATTGCAATTCTGACTTCTGCACATTTCCCATCATTGCCTAATGTTTTCTGCAATGTTAACTTATATTTAGGGCAGAATACTGCCACACACTCACTTTAAAGGCTTAACAGTTATTTAAGGCTTAACTGTAAGGATAATATGAAGCTATAAAAGATATTAAGGTAACCTTAAATTTTTTGTTAATTTAATACAACTGTGGTATTGAAACAAATTTAAATATCTTTTACAAAAAAGGTTTAAGATATTATTTTATTCCTATGAAAAAGTACACTTTCTACCTTCTCTAGTGATTGAAATGGAAATTCTTAAATCAAAATCAGTAAATATCTGCACATTTATGCACTAACATATACATGTATTCATTTTTTTTTCTTTGCAAATAATTCTTATTCATCACTTACTGGGAACTCTCAGCCCTGACCTAGCAGTATATGAAATAAGAAGTACCTGATGAGTCCAAAATAACGGGAAATGCAAAGACATATTATTAGAGAGGTCCCTGGTTTCAAGAAACTCCTAGTCTGGTGACACAGATAAGTAAACAAACAATTCTGTGAATTTTGCTCTCAGAGAAGTATGTGCAAGTATATGAATTGAAGAAGCACAAGAGCTGGGAGAAACAACATCACTTGGGGAGGGTTTAAGAAAATTTCAGGGCAGAAAAAATGCCAGTACTAAAGCTTTATTCCTCACACATGGAAATCTATCCTTCAAAATCAGTTCCAAAACTTGAGGATGCCATTTTTGTCATGCTATTATTTGAATAGAATTAATTCCCGTTGACTGGAATAACTCTCATCTTATTCTTTTGGATTTTTAAAAATCCTTATAATACATGTTAAGTAATTATAACAAGAATAGTGAATGTGTATTTCACTTCCATTTTGCCAAATTTCCCATAATTGATTCCAGGTAAGTTCCCCTGCCCCCATTAAATTCTAAGAACATCCATATGTCCTTGTAAAATGTTACATTAATCATCTGGAGAGAGTTTTTCTTCTTTCATATTTCATTTGAACATATGCAAAGAATGACATACTTTGAACTGCAGAATACATTTTTTCATGTTAGAAGCAAGCACTGGAATTCCATGTTTATGCCACACCATATTGCTGACCTTTAGGATCCCTTGTTATTTATGTGTTTATTTCTAGACTGATTACTAAGTTTAATTATGACATCTGTAGGCTCTTAAAATGTCAAAGCTTGTTGTCCAACAACTGTGAGAAGAAATACTGTAAGTGACACACAGAATAAGAAATGTAATCATGAAATTATCTGTTTATATAAACAACTAAAAGTCGGTTTTGCTTCCTTACATCTTATACATACGCACGCACTTAATGTTTATACAGAGGGGCTATGTACATAAACTTACACATAAACTATTATATTTCACAAGGCTTTACCCTCTTTTAATGATTTCCCCATGCCTAATGTTTATTTTAAAACAAAGCACCCATGAGTAATGATATTCTATATAGAAACTGTCACATAAGATATTTGAAGTCTCAATATACCGAGGAGTCATCCCCCAATTCCTCCATAGTTGTCAAGGAACTGTGGTCCTTGGGTACCTTTAATTGGAGGCACCCATTTGCAAGTGTTGTTTTATTACAGCAAATGCCAAGTGAAAAGCCAACCATTTGTAAGCATAAAGCCAAACTGGAACACTGATCTACTCCAGGCCACCGAGGCCTGAGGACCAAGTGCCAGTTGTAAAACCTTGTTACCTCGGTCTAGTTCAAACTCCACTATTCTCATTTGGATTTGCTACTTCATTGAAATGTTTGGTCTATCCCTGCTTACTAATTCCACAGAATATGTCCCTTAGAGCTTTCCTTCCAATATCTCAATGCTCTCTGAAGGACACCAACCCACCGAGTTTTCAAGTGCATACCCATTTTATAGGTCCAATAGGTTTAACTCTGCCTCTTAAAGAAACAGGATAGTCTTCAAAATGAATTACAGTGCAAAATCTAATTCAAGAAGCATGTGAGAAAAATCCTGGAACTTCCCTGGTGGTGCAGTGGTTAAGAATCCGCCTGCCAATGCAGAGAACACGGGTTCGATCCCTGGTGCGGGAAGATCCCACATGCTGAGGAGCAACTAAGCTCGTGCACCACAACTACTGAGCCCACACGCCGCAACTACTGAAGCCCGAGTGCTCTAGAGCTCGTGTGCCGCAACTGCTGAGCCCACGTGCTGCAACTACTGAAGCCCGCGTGCCTAGAGCCCATGCTCCGCAACAAGAGAAGCCACCGCAATGAGAAGCCTGTGCACCGCAACAAAGAGTAACCTTCGCTTGCCGCAACTAGAGAGAAAGCTCGCGTGCAGCAACGAAGACCCAATGCAGCCAAAAAAAAAATCCTGAGTTCTATTCAGCATATATACAAAGCAATATAAAATACGCTGTCTCTATGTGAAGAGGAGACTTGGATTCATGAAAAAGTCCGTAACAATGGATGAATAATAGGTGCTGAATTCTAGAAATATAAACGAAGTCATTTTGTATTTAAGGATTGGACTCCCCTTCCTAGAGTTCTGCAGTAGCACATAACCAGTATAAATGACATGAAGTATAAACTCATAAACCGTCTGACAAGAGCTGGATTTTCAGTAAAATGTAAGGACTGACGAAGAAGCAATCTAACCAAAGGCAAGAAATTTCTGGACATATTTAATTCCTTCTACAATGTTTTTGTATTCCCTGTATCTGTGACTTGTGTCAGGAAATAACCAAGAATCCAAAGAACAATCTGAAAAACTCACAGTCCTGTATTTTTATTATTACAAGGGACCCTCCCAGAGAAGGTAGGAAAGATCATAAATTAAAACTTACTTCAAACAGAATAAGACACAGAGAACAACAACAGAAATTTTGTAATGAGAAAAAACTTGACTTGTAATTAGAAATTTACCACTCACTAGGTGTAGAATTTCGAAAATTCACCTAACTAGGCTCTACCTCATTTTACCTCATCTTTGAAATGGAAATACAGGGCTGCTGTGAGACTGAATAAATCTGCATTTAGCTCACTCTCAAATGCATAACACGCCATCTACTAGCCAGTATAAAAGTGTTCTTGAACCAAATCACAAAACAAGCACAGTTTAATAAGGGAATGTTCCTCAGAAGGAAAGCTGATCATGCTCTTTCCCACTTAAAACATATGCAAATTAAATATTTTAAATCAATTACTTGTAAAGTGATACATTTAGAAGAACAAAATGCACTGGATAATTTTTAATGTTTAAAGTGAGTTTACTGGCTTTTTAGAGCTATGCTCCCAGATGTCTGGTTTACTTCACAAGGCAGCCAAAATGACTCTAGAAAAATTCATGGTGGATTTCACATTATCAATCCCTGCAAAAAGCTACAGGAAAGTAAGTGCAGTTCAGAAATATCAACTACCAGTAATTATACAAGATGTCCTTAAAGATATTGAAACATTTTAATAGTTCTGATTATAATTTACCAACAGATTATTCGTGTCACCCATACATTCCTCTTTGAGCTAAGTCTATTGTTTTTAAGGGCTGAATTTTTTGAATGGGTAATGACACATCCTGGGCCAGAAGTAAGGAATCTTTTTAAACAAAAGCCAAGCTACATGGTTAGAGTAATTACAAAATGACAGTTTTAAGAAGTACAATTTAAAAATCCATTTCAATGCTTTTATTCCTAATGCTTTTGTTTGCTTTCCTCTACCTGCTTATCCATCTTCCTTGTCTTGTTTCTCTACACACTCCCCTTTTCACCTCTCTTTTCCCACCTGATACCCACACAGCAAAGTATCTCCTAACCTAGAAAAGCCCAGCCGAAGGCAGTGTACTGCAGTGACTTCAACCTACACCCTAGTGCCAGGCTGCTTGGATTTCAGTTTCAGCACCATGACTCTTAGAGCTATGTGATTCTGGCAGGTTACTTAGGGTTTCTGTGACCTCAGTTTTCTGGGGGATAATACAAGTGTGTTTTTCTTTTTTCTACTTTTGATAAATTAAAAAAAAAAAGTTAAAGGATAGATAGATCAATATGGATGCACACACACCCACCACCACAGGTATTCTTACCGTTAAAAGGTAACACTATATTCAGTGCTGTTAAGTACCATATATGTGCCAGTCATTATCATGGCCACTTAAGTCAATTTACTCCTGAGCATACTCCTGTCTCGGTCAGTTTGGGCTGCTAAACAAATTACCATTGACTGGGTGGCTTAAACAACAAACATTCACTTCTCACAGTTCTGAAAGCGGGGAAGTCCAAGATCACCTTGCCAGCATCTGATCCACTGTCTGGTAAGGGCCTGCTTCCTGGTTTGCAAATGGCTCTCTTCTTGCTGTGACCTCACATGGTGGAGGAAAAAGAGAGAGGAAGCAAGCTTTCTCCTTTCTCTTCTTTTAGGGTGCTAATCCCATCACGAGGGCTCCACTCCTATCACCTAATTACCTCCTGCAGGTCTCCCCTCCTACTATCATCCCACTGGGGATTAGGGTTTAAATGTATGAACTGTGGAGGAGACACAGACATGCAGTCCCTAACAATGGTCTAATTCTCATTAAGGTATGGTTTTATCTTCAAGGAATTTTAAAACTTAGGGATTTAGGACTTGCTTGGAGTTTGGCTTTAAAAGGTACAATTTGAAATTTGTGCCAAAGAACATAGATTTCAGATCCCCAATTCAGCAGCTTAAGGTGTATTGAATTGTGATTTAAAACTAAAAAACAAAACAAAACAAAATATTGGTTTGTCAAGCCACACATTACAAAGAAATCACTAAGAGACTTCCATAAAACATGTCCTGGGCTTCCCTGGTGGCGCAGTGGTTGAGAGTCCGCCTGCCAATGCAGGGGACACGGGTTTGTGCCCCGGTCCGGGAGGATCCCACATGCGGCGGAGCGGCTGGGCCCGTGAGCCATGGCCGCTGAGCCTGCGCGTCCGGGGCCTGTGCTCCGCAACGGGAGAGGCCACAGCAGTGAGAGGCCCGTGTACCGCAAAAAAAAAGAAACAAAAACAAAGCAAAACAAAACAAAACATGTCCTGACTACAGAGCCAGGATTAAAATATCTCGTCATCAAAGAATGTTTTCATTAGGGCACCCTGTCTGCAGAACTTCTGGGGGAAATTTTAGATATCAAGAGAAGAGAATTAATGTGCCAAAATAAACTTAACTCTCTTTATCACTCATTCAAAGTTTTTAACTAGGTTATTCTCATAGTTAACAGTTTTGAGTACTTCTCTAGAATTGTTCATTGCAGTTCACTTAAGTATTTTCCTAAAATCTATATCTAATGAGAGTGGAAAGGAGGGAAATATGAAAAAACAAAGCAAAACAAAACAAACTTGGCAATTTAACTTGTCTTTTCAAAGACACTTTCAAAGGCACCTGTTAAAAACCAACTACTAAGAAGCAATTTCTGATCTTTGATAGCTTCTGACACAGGATCTTGAATCGTATCACTTTTAGAAAGAGGGAAAAATCCTCTGTTAACTGCAGGCTTTTTACAAGACTTGCCTTTAATAAAGTCATTTAAAAGAGGTCTAGTAAAAAAAAACTATGTTGTTTACAAATATGACTAAGAAAAATTTCTTTATAAAGTAAATAATTTTCTTTTCATGTAGATAAAATTATATTGCACCAAACATAGACTAAGTATAAACTACTAGGTGTAATCTCCTTCTTTCTCTGTTTCTCTCTCTTCAGATTTCAAGAATAGAAAATCACTGGCAAAGTTAATAAAATTAAGAATAAACTCTTAGCTGGGCACCAAGACCACCCTCTTACTTTTTATTCTGAACACTCATTTCTCCCAATCCAGCATTCCACACTAACTTCTGCACCTTCCCTGAAAATCCTCTATTTTGGTTTCCCTGAATCAGAAGAGATTGCAAATAGCTTAGATGTCTAAAGTCCAGATAAGTGCATAAGGAAAGGTCATATAATTGGCTTAAAAATGAATCTTATTATCCCATTATTGAAGTGACTATTAGTGTATATAATTTATACATAAAAATATTACATACATAATAAAATACTTATGTACTGTATAGTTCCTCCTGCTTAGAAAATATAAAGACTAAACACCTGAATCTTAAAAACATTCTTTTGGTACTAAGATTTAAAAGTGTTTAAAATTTTCTCTCTCTCTCTTTCTCTGTCTCTCTTCTTTTTGTTTGTTCTTACTGCTTAATTTTTCTAAAAACAGCATATATTCCTAAAATAAAGTACTTAAAGGGCTTTGCAGGTAAATCCAGAACAAAGCTAGAAAAACACTTAACAGTTTCTTCCACTTCAAGTCAGATTAGAGCACTAAAATTTTATAAATTCCATTAGGTTAAAAAATTCTTAAAAAAAATAAATGCAGGGCTTCCCTGGTGGCGCAGTGGTTGAGAGTCCGCCTGCCGATGCAGGGGAAACGGGTTCGTGCCCCGGTGCAGGAAGATCCCACATGCCGCGGAGCGGCTGGGCCCGTGAGCCATGGCCGCTGAGCCTGTGCGTCCGGAGCCTGTGCTC
>NC_041214.2:130391988-130412391 GCF_002837175.3 Physeter macrocephalus
AAAAAAAAAAAAAAAAAAAAAAAAAAAAAAAAAAAGCAATTTAAAAATCCCAATTTTTTGCCAAAAAATATTTTATGAATGATATAAGCACTCATAGACATTTATTTATAAGTAAATATCATACATATATACATTGCCTAAAGAAAGACATACATCTTTGCCAAACGATGTGGCTACTAAATACACAGGGGTACATAGAGAGATTTCTTATTTAGGACTTTTTAGTCAAAGTAACTGATTGTATTCTCACCTCTAAAGATCCCTCACCAACCTGGGCTGTCAGCAGAGCCTTTTAGGTAAGAGGGGTGATGCTGGACTGCCTAAAGATGGATTATTCTAGAGGATGCATCTCCACCCCTCTATAGAAACTAATGTCTCTGATTATTACTCTCAGATAAGACTGGTTTAAATGCATCTTCATGGAGAGGGATTCTACCATGTAGATTTTTATGTACTTTGAATTCACAGAATATCTAGGTTAGAAGGGAGCAAAAGACAAACAGACCATGATCAATCGCACTGACTTAGTTTTTTGGTCACTTACAAGTTACTCATTATGCATGAATTCCCTTTTGGATGAAGGGATAAATAATTTTTTAGAAACATGATTTATTTCTACAGTAACACTGCGAATATTTTCTTTGAAAAACCAGATACTATAATGATATGTGTACTACTCACACAGCTAGATCTTTTCTAAAATTCAGGTATGTCATAGCTTTAAATATTCCCTAAGTATTTGTAACCAGGAAATTTTAACATATATTTATATATAATCTAAACTTGCCACTGTTTTCTCAATGCATTCACTTTTGCTATAGACCTCAGAGATAAAATCTTCATTCCCTCTACGAAGAAAAGCTAAAAACTGTTCTGCTCATGAGTTCACAGTATTATGAAATAACTTGACAAGATAAGTGTGGTCTTTTTCTTTGTTTACCTAATAAAATAAAATGAAATTGATAAGATTAAAAGAAATGACAAGATGTACTTTTGCTGACTGACTTGCAATGGCAAGACTTAAACCATCCATCCTCAACTGGCAGTTGACAGGCGTATAACTGAGACACTCAATAGCAGCAATCTAAGCATGGCAGAGTCTAAGAGAATGGTTGTGTCCAGAGATATTTAGCACTCTGGGGTAGAGGGCGGAAGCTTAGTAGATATCAACACCTGCAAATAGATACAAGTGTTTAAGTACAATAGGTTAAACATCAATGATTCTGCATAATTGTGCTCAATTAGTCTCTGGTGGCCATAATAACTATAACAGTAATACAATAACACATAATAATTTTAAAGATCAAAGTGTTTCATGTAGTTACTGTTTTGTCACTACAATGTCATTGGAAGATGATGAGGATGCTCTTATTAATTTGATTATTTCAAAGATGAAATAACTCAGAAACACAGCAAGAAAGAAATTTATTTAGAGTGAATAACAGACTGTCTAGCCTTAAAATTTGATTCTTCTATAATTTTCTTACAAATTATGAATCTTCTCTCTTTGAATGATACGGGAAAAGGCACTACCTATCTTATCATTTAGGATGTAGAAATACAAATAATAACCTAGAAAGTAGATGAGAGAAAAATAAGAATTTCAGGGCTTCCCTGGTGGCACAGTGGTGAAGAATCTGCCTGCCAATGCAGGGGACACGGGTTCGAGCCCTGGTCTGGGAAGACCCCACATACCACGGAGCAACTAAGCCCGTGCGCTACTACTACTGGGCCTGCGTGCTGCAACTACTGAAGCCCGCGTGCCTAGAGCCCGTGCTCCACAACAAGTGAAGCCACCGCAATGAGAAGCCCACGCACCGCAACAAAGAGTAGCCCCCGCTCGCCGCAACTAGAGAAAGCTGGGGGGAGCAACGAAGACCCGATGCAGCCAAAAATAAAAATAAATAACAAAAATAAATAAATTTATTTTTAAAAGAATAAATAAATAAAATAAGAATTTCAACTTGGGGATGTATGGATGGATGCAATTGAGAATGGAAAACATTTTCTTTAAAATTTTATCAGATGTAATTTTTAAACCTTATGGCTAGATTTGAAAATACACAATTTTCTTGATTATTTGGAGGTTCCAAATGATTAAGTTATTGCAGAATGATTTCCTAGTAGTTGAAATTTTTAACATGCTTCCAAAATGAATTGGAGAAGAAAAAAATAAAAGAGTCCTGAACACTGGCAAAATGACAGCACTTTCAAAGCTGTGACTTGTTCATACCTTAAAGAAGTATAAAACAATCCATGCAAAATATAATCCAACAAAAATAAATTTAAATGGTAGATTAATGTATCACACGATACATATTAAATTCCTTTAAAAATTCTACTTCTAATAAAATAATTTAGTAAATTGTGATTAATAATTAAACTCTTATAAGGGAGGAATTATATTGTATTATACTCTATTACAATTAGGTCCTTTACAGAACTTATCCTGATGTCAATGTATGGTAAAACTCCAGAAGAACTTGTTGGATTGACTAACAATGATAACTATTAATTAGTATCAGGTTAGAACCTGGGCTTTTATTATCCACAAATATCTAAAATACAATTTAAATAAAATGCAGATAATAAACTGTAAACAAAGCTTGAATTTAAAACTGAATTGGACCATCTTATAGTCTTATTCCTTCTAATTCTGCTGCTCTCCTAAAGCATACATCTACTTCTATTCCCTCCAAAATGTTCAATTTTTAATAAAGTAACATCTGGTTTGGGGATGAGGCTATGCTACCTGCTGTTCCCCCACCCCTCTGGGAAAGTGGAAAAGTAAGCAGCTATTCAACATCATTTTTGTTATCCTAGTAACAGCTGTGGTTTTTAAAGGGATAAAGCGAGAGAAATTAAAAATGAGAGTACTTGAACACTGTGTGTGGAATCTACTGTGATATGTAATAAACTACATTAAAATTAACGTATCCTAATGGAAAATTACGCTGTGGTACTCCTAAATGGGAGGAAGGAGTAAAAAGAGAGCAAATGTTGGATTATGTGGTAACCTATTGCCATATGTATAAGTAAATTAAAACAGCAGGAGAAACCACTAAGTAAATTATTTTCTATGTAGTTTGATTTTGTGAGTGTAAGCATCCTGTTAGTACAAGAAAAGGAGAAATATTGGGCCTATTTATGCAAGTTGGAACTTAAATAAATTCCAAATTGAATAATAGTTATTACTGAAGAACTGGCATTGAATTTTCTCTGTTTTTTCCTTTTTTCTTTTGCCCTACCCAGGTACGTGGGGAGTTTCTTGCCTTTTGGGAGGTCTGAGGTCTTCTGCCAGCGTTCAGTGGGTGTTCTATAGGAGCAGTTCCACGTGTAGATGTATTTCTGATGTATCTGTGGGGAGGAAGGTGATCTCCACGTCTTACTCTTCCGCCATCTTCTCCTGGCATTGAATTTTAAAGGTGGTGTAACATGGTTAGAAGCTTTTTGATACCTTGATATCAACACTGTTCCTGATATTCGTGCCAACAGACAATTTGGTGAGGAAAGATTTTACCTAAGGCTATAAAAGCTGTAATGAACATTATTAGAAACACTAAAATCCAGAGATTCTTGGTACACTTATTGCTACTTTTAAAGACATTTTAATATTTTTAGTGTTATTCTAACATAGAAATGAGTATTCATCTAAAAGAAAACTGACTGACCCAAAGTAAAATGAGCTACAAAGTCACTTACTTTTTGCATTCTCAAAACACATATTTCTAAACTGTTGTAAGAAAAAGAAATGGAAAAGTTAAACTCTTCTGAACACAAAATAGGAAACCGTATTACTGACTATGTTATCCTCTTAATAATCGGTACAGAAATATGTGTTCATTGAATTTTTTTAATAGTAGTTCAATATTTCATCCTTCTTTTAACTGGTGTTTCTTTTTCCCCTTATTATCCTTAATATATTCCACTGAGAGTTTTCTTTCACTTCAAGAATAGGGAGGCGACAGGCCAAAGGCATCTCCCTCCCAGAAGCCATTGCCATGAAAACTTGCACACTAATCAGAAGTGGGTCAAATGGTCTTCACATGAAAGCATCTAACAAGGTCCCCAAGGAAGCCCTTCTAAGTGGCAGCAGAGAAAAGCACGATTGCTTTTTTATGAAAGACGAATGCTAGCTTCCATTGGCCCATCTTAAAGTACAGATGCTTGCTGCTTTGAAGTTACTATAATCACGGTTGCTTTTGAAAGATTATTATGGCGTTAGAAACAAATTCCCTGAGATTTGGGATCAGAAGCAGTTATGAGGGCTTGCCATACAGGGAAAGACTACACACATAAAAATAACATTTTTTTTTTGCCACTGTTTTTTCAAATAAACACTTGTAACCTTCCATTTCTCAGCTCCCAGTTATAAATATTTACATTAACTCTGAGTTTGATAAAGTCTACTGTAGATTTTAATAAATTAGCAGAAAAAAATGTATAATTATATTCCATAAGCATAGTATAGTAAGTGAAGAACTCCAAATTTGGTTGCAAGGAACAACCAAACTGATCAAGTCAAATACTCAGCAGCTCATATATGAACGGTAAATCAATGACGATTGTATAATAATATTATGACATTTGGATCAGCAAAGGCTGTAATCAATTTTCTCCAAAAATGAATATTCTGGACTATCTGAAACGGTCCTAGCTAAAGAGCTATCATCATCAAACAGCATTGTTTGAGAAGTTTATCATAGAATATAAGCTTGCTAATTCATTCACAAATTCATTCATATATTTTTAAGTAACTGACTACATGCTAGTCAGTGTGTGATACTGTAGTCACAGGCAATTTTTCTTTTGTTCTCAAGAAACAAAATTTGAGCCAATAGAATAAGGTAAGTTATTTATGCTTATTCTCTGTCTTCTAGAAGTTTCAGCTCATGCTATTCACCAGCTTCTAAAGCTTTAAACTGTATTTTTCAAAAAAAAATAGGCAAACAAAACCAAACATAAATTTCCATTCAAAAGCAATCTTGCCACCCTGCTTAACACATCTTTGCGATTATCAGGAGATTGAGAAGGGAAATTGATATATCAGTCAACTTCTATAGGTAAAAGAAATAAAAATATGTTAACTGATATGTCAATGAGCAAAGAGATATAGAAAATGAGATTTCATTAAGAAAATATGAAATAAATCCAAATGTGTTACTTTAACATGGTTTGAAATATAACTAGAAAAAAAGAGCTCTTCCTAACACAGAAAAAACAAAAATGCTCTACTCATAAATGTGCTTCAATCTAAATTAAAAATGGTATTAAAGTCTTCTGAACCTACTATTTTATGAACATTCATGGTAAAATTTCTAATATCAGCACAAAATAATGAGAAAGGTCAAATTTTAGTGGTATCACAAACTTGTTTTGTCCAAGATTTACTTTGTATGTATAAAATGAACAGACCAAAGTTCATAATACTTCTGCAAATTCAGAAGGAAAAAGACAAAGGAGTAGCCTCCTTTAGGAATAAAAAATAGTACTATGTTTAAATCCCACAAAATTAATGTTTAGCTCAAGGATTTGCTGTTCATCTCAGAGCCCCTCAAGCCTGAGGCAGGATTAGGTCAGACTCGTGTTCAAACAACTGGAGGAAATCAATGGATTTCACTTTATTAATAATTAAAAAGCTAATGCAGACTGGCAAGTGATTAAAAATGTGTAGAACACATATTTATTACTGCAGTTTCAAATACCTCCATAATATATAATTTTAAATTGGGCCGCACAAGAAAGAAAGAGGTTATGGTAAATAAGAACAAATGACAGATAGAAGAGGCGAGGATTTCTGTGTCCATTGTAGATGGAGCAAAGTTTCTGCCTGCAGCGGGAAAAGCAAAGCTTGTAACTAGCTTGGATCCATGATAGAATGCTGGGTTACTGTTGCAGCTTATTCTGTCACCCATAACTAAATTAATCCCTATTAGGATTTGTCAATGGTGACAGAAACAAAGTTTGCACAATGAAGGACATATTAAAGCTCTTCTGACGCAGTCAAATAGGTTGAATTTTAGCAATTCAAAACCAGAGTTTATTAAAGATACATGCTAGACCACACTGGCAATTCCTCATTTCTAGAATCCACAGTAACTTCATTACTGTAGCTACTAACAGCCTAAATATGATTTATGAAGTCAAAGAATAGATGAATACACTTCTAAACTAAAATGCCAACCTTCAATTTGACATCAAACCTTCCTTAAATATCACTGCTTTGACAGTTCTTATTTCTCACTGTCATTTCTTCCATAGATAAAATCTGTTATGCATGGTCTGGCTAAAATTAAGTTTTTGAAGTAATGAGTCTCAAGGGAAAAGAAAGGATATGGACAATAGATCTTAGGAAGGAAAAAAAAAATTGTCCAAACTCTCTAAGGTATATATACTCCTCACTTTACAAAACAATGCTTTCTGTTTTCATACTTACATATCACATTGTAATACAAATCCAGGGAATTCTAATGGAAACTGCTTTGAACAAATACTTCAGGTTATTTGCTAGGAAGGTGTTTTGTCTTATGCCTCCTTCTTCCTCAACTGCTAGTATAATACCGGACACTAAGAATAAATTAATCCATAGAATACAGAGAAAATAATGTTCTCCTATAAATGCACAGACTCCTGGGCTTCAAAAGAGCAAAAGATTCTGAAGGGTGGAATTAAATCCTTTAGGGAGGACAAAGCAGACTCAAAACTAGGAGACCCAGAACTCAGAAGGGTGTCTAAAGTGAAGGCAGACTTGGAATCCAAAGGGACTGAAACCCATCCAGATAGTATTTAGAAGGAAGGGAAACATGTGTTCACTTATCTGCAAGCTGGACTTGGTTCTAATGAGAGGTGAAGACTGGAGAGATGACCATGATTGTCGTGATGCTGGGGACTCAGCAGGGCAATCGCCCCAATAAGAACCTCTTCAGTCACTATGTACATTGAATGTGATGCTTGCAAGAATAATGGATGATCTGGATTGCCATATGTCTTTAAAATGTAAATGGTTTCACTTTGTTATACAGCAGAAACTAACATACCATTGTAAAGCAATTATACTCCAAAAAAGATGGTATAAAATTTTTTTTAAATGTAAATGGTTTAAGTGTTATTTAAAAATATAGCATTCCCTCTTATTGCATCACATTTTGATTATAGATGTCATAGACCAAACAGAAAACCAAAAAGCACTTGACTGGAATATTTTCATACATGATATATTTTCCAGGAGGAGATTAATCCATTTACAGATTACCTATAGGTAAGGTAAAATAGGTAATCTGGGATGCACTCAAAGCTACATGGTTGATGTGCAAGGAGGGGGTCAGAGACTGGCCTGAGAACCTGGCTCTTCCTACCATCATCCCCTTGATCCTCACTCCACTATAGGTGGCCCAGCCCCGAGACTGATATTTGGGAAAACCCACTTTCTCTCTTCTGGATATGGGTCATTGCATTTAGTATACACTCTCAGGTAAAATCACAATGTTATAATCTTCTTTTTATTCTCTTCTAGTGAATGTGTCAACATTATGAAGTGTAAGGCAACAGTACAACCCAGTCCTGCCATAGCCTGGAGGAGCACATCTCTGGATTGGGACCCATGCTAGCTGCAGATGATACCACAAACACACATCCATGTGGATATAAAGTGATAGCAAATGTGATCTTGCTGAAATGTCAAAAAAAAACCCAACTTAATGCCTTAGCTCAAAATTTAAATTATTCAAAGAGAGAAATTGAAAAGAAAAATATAAAGGAAGGAAAGAAAGAAGAAAGGAGAATATACATATATAATATATGTATTACATATATAATTACTGTATATATATATAATTAATGTATATATATATATATATACTTTCTGATTTTCTTGATTAGTTCAATATCCAACTCTCTTGGGCAGTGCTGTCAACAGAACATCATATGTGATGATGAAAATGTTCTACACCTGGGCTGTCTTACAGAGTAGCCAACAACCACAGGTGGCTCTTGAGCAGTTAAAATGTGGTCAGTGCAAATGAAGAACTGAAATTGTTATTTTATTTAACTGTTAATAATTTAAATGTAAAAAGGCACATGCATCAAGTGGCTACCAAATGGTAGCATACATCTAGGGAGGAGTAAAACATTTTTAAATAAGAAATTAAATTTAAAAAGAAAAACCTCTGCAGCAAATTCTGAGTTTGCTGTACATTTTATAATTAACAATGCTAAATCCTGTTTCCATTTAAAAATTGCTTTTCGAGAACATTGTTCTTTAAGACAGCTTTTTATAGATTTTATTGGTGTATTAAAGTTCCTTCTTGATTTACAGTCAATTTACTACGGAGATAAAAGGCCACAAATTGAAGAGTGTGATAAAGCACTTAAGACACATCACTCTTTGCCAGCACAAACTAGAACTAGGCATTAATTGTGAGAGAAGGGAAGGGATAAAGGGGGAAGAAAAGAGGGAGTGGGAAGGAAGGGAACCCCAAAACATTTTCATTTATTCAATACAAATTGAGAAGAGAACCAACATCCTTTACATTTTAGTAAAATGATGTCTTTACAGGAAAATGCGTGTGGGCACGTGATGTGTGTGTCTGTGTGTGGGTGTGTATGAATGATTGAGAACAGAGTTTGGGCTGCTTTTAGATATTCAAAGAATATAACTAAATTTGCTATAAACTTCTGACCACTTGGCAGCTGCAAGCAGTGGGACAGGCTATATTCATGTTCATAAATAAGGCAAAAATACTTCAAAATCTGACCTTCAAATTTTTCCCATTTGCACAAGCAAGACTACCATACAAAAGATAATAATCTAGTTGAAAACTTAATCTTGAGTATTAACTGTTAAGACACCAGGTTTTAATAAAACATCATCAACTTGAACCTCAAGTGCTGCTACAAATGCACCTGACACTAAAAGAAATGCTGCTACAGTTGGTTCCGTTCTAGAATTTTTGTAGTCCGAATTGTAATTAAATATATTCAAGAAATCTCTGTGTGTTTTAGAAAATTAAGCTTTCCACAGTATCTCTCTTTTTAAAAGTAGGAGACAGCTCTTTGGTAAACATTAGTAAACATTTTGGTAAACACTTGTGTTTCAGTGATGAGAACGAGCTCTGAGGTCAGAATTTGAATCAATTTCTACTGGCTGTGCAACCTACAGAAAGTTATTTAACTCTTCTAAGTCCTATTTTTATCACCTACAAAGTGAGGAAGAAACTACCCACATTTGAGCAGTTCTTGTAAAGTTAAAATAATAAAATGAAAGTAAAATGTTTAGCATGGCACACAGTGTTAGCCATTAGAAAGTACTGAACAAATGTCACCAGTAAAATATAACTGTCATTATGAATTTATAGTACAGTATTTCATATTTTTGTTTCCTTGTTGTATTGTTGCTGTTGCTGCTGCTGCTAGATTTTACTTTTAGATTTAGGATTAGAAATGATGTGATACACCGTTCAGAATGCCCATCATTAAAAAGTCTACAAATAATAAATATGGGGGAGGGTGTGGAGAAAAGAGAACCCTCTTACACTGTTGGTGGGTATTTAAATTGGTACAGCCCTTATGGAAAACAGTATAGAGGTTCCTCAAAATACTAAAAACAAAGTTGCTATATGATCCAGCAATCCCACTCCTGGGCATATACTCAGACAAAACTATAATTTGAAAAGATACATGCACCCCTATGTTCATAAGAGCACTATTTACAATAGCCAAGACATGGAAACAACCTAAATGTCCACTGACAGATGAATGCATAAAGAAGATGTGGTATATATACACAATGGAATATTACTCAGCCATAAAACAGAATGAAATTATGCCATTTGCAGCAACATGGATGGACCTAGAGATTATCATACTAAGCGAAGTAAGTCAGAAAGACAAATCCCATATGATATCACTTATATGTGGAATCTAAAATATGACACAAATGAACATATCTATGAAACAGAAACACACTCACAGACATAGAGAACAGATTTGTGGTTGCCAAGGGGGTAGGGAGGGAGGGAAGGATTGGGAGTTTGGGATTAGCAGATGCAAACTAGTACATAGAGGATGGATAAAAAACAATGTTCTACTGTGTATCACAGGGAACTATATTCAATATTCTGTGATAAACCTAATGGAAAAGAGTATGAAAAAGAATATATATATCTATAACTGAGTCACTGATGTACAGCAGAAATTAACACACATTGTAAATCAACTATACTTCAATAAAATTTTTTAATTAAAAATTAAAAATTAGAAATGATGTGATAGAAAATCCCTGGACTGAGTGTTAGGATTCCTCTGTTCTATGCTGTGTCACTCACTTTTTTGAGGGTTTTGGGTAAATCATTTAACTCTGTAGCAAGGTGTCTGCAGTGTTCCATGAGATAGGAGAGCATAGCAAACTCCTCCTATGTAGCAAGAACTTCATGTAAGATAGGATTGTGAATTGAGATGTCCTATCTCATTTGAGGGTTCCTTCCAAAGATCTCACAGAATAGAAAACTTGCATAACTCAATTTTCCCATGGAGTAGGTATAAAATGAGTCTGGAGGAGGGGCTTCCTCAGAAATACCAAGGTGGGTGTTCAGTTTTCTTCCTAGCTTTTTACCATTGCTAAACTCTGTTCCAAAGTAATTTATCTCCAGACATATTTTCTAGATCCATGCACTATCACTAAAAGGTCACATCAATGACATTGCAATGGATATTGAAAAGGTTTAAAATAGTAATAATTATGAATGTTAAAATGTGAAAAGATCTAAAATAATATTAATTATGAATGTTAAAATAATAGCACAATGCTACTAAAACCACTCACAGATGCACTAATAAATTAAACCAAAGAAGAAACAAACTTCATATTTGAAACCACAGGGCCTGGATTCTAACAAAACATAGCAGGTGTCTCTAATTACCAGAGAATGTAAACTGTCTCTTATAGTTATCAATTCAATAAGCCCAACAGCTTTAAAACTGTGGGAAATTTTGAAGAAGTAGGGGTAGAGAGAGGAAGATTCACACTATTTAAAGTTTTATCCATAAATGAAATCTATAGTTATATTCTACAACTTAATATTTCAAATTCTCATAACTCAAATTTTAGTTGTGTTTTATTTATGGTTCAGGACTCTATAAGGAGCATGAAAAATATTTTGTGGAACTTTTTAAAGGTTTATATTTATTCATTTATTATTTAATGAATTAAAATGAGATTTATTGAGTATCACTTGTTTCAGGTAAAGTATTCGGTAGAATGCCATACAGATGAATAAGGCACGATATTCGTTTTCAAGCAGCATGCAATCTTCTGAGTAACTAGTGACTACAAGGCTATCATCCAATTATTTCTATAAGTTTGAAGAGAGGAACTTATCTTCCTGTTTAAAAAGAAGACCAGTTTATCCATCTGGAAAATGGGTCTCAGTAGTACTTGGAATCTTTTTTTAGAAGACAGCTTTGTATAAAGTAAGTAGTGTAAGCGCCAAAGAGTGCAACAGCAGAAAAGAGATGGATTTGCTGGAAAGAACTTGGGTTAATAACTTTAGAGCAAGCATTTACTTGGGTTAATAACTTTAGAGCAAGCTTGTAATGTGCAAGCCATTACACAGTCACTGAGGACCAAGTATTATCAGAGTATCTGGGAAAGATTAATTAATATATTTCAGTTTGGCATAAAAAACCCTATATGAAGAGTTTCAGTTGACATATATGTAGATTTTAGCACTATGATAAATAATTATCACTAATCTCCAGCCAAATATCACATAGATTTATGATGACTATATGTGTAAAGAGGGTATGTGAAAAAAGTAGAACTGATCCTGATTCATGTTTTTGCAAACATTTTGCAACATTTTACACGTAAAAACGCTCAATAAAATGTATTTTGTTTTGGCAATTGGCCAATTCTTTCTGGAATACCTCTCAAATTTTTCACAGATTTTTTTTTTTTTTTTTTTTTGGCTGCACTGCACGGCTTGCAGGATCTCAGTTCCCCAACCAGGGATTGAACCCAGCCTTGGCAGTGAAACCCTGGAACCCTAACCACTAGGCCATCAGGGAACTCCCTCATAGAACTTTTTCAGGTAAGTATTCTAAATATAACCTCTTCCCTCCCCAAACACACACAAATAAAGCCCTGAATTTTTAGTGATTTTATTTGAGCTCATCTATGCAAGTTTACTAGAACTGAAATAATAAACATCTCTGAAACAGTAAAGGCTATATAATGGATGAAAGATCTCTTTTGTTGAGAAGAAGCATGGGTGAAGCAAAGGGAAAGAAAATAACACAAATGTTAAACTTCCCATAGGTGGTATCTTCCCAATCTCCTTTTCTTCCATGGCAAAATGTAGAAGAGAGTTCCTGAATCATTAGCTTTTAGATCAAAATCAATATATCTAACTTTAAGAACCTAAACAAAAAAGTAGTTAACTTTCATCACAACTTTGAGTTGTCCTAATACGAGGCCTTGAAATTCAATACAGCTGAAAGTAGGTTTAAGTAAAGAAGACTTTAAAAGTGATGATTAATACAAAAAATCTTAGATTTACAACAGAATGTAAAAGGAGAAGGCCAGAAATATTGATATATACATTTTATTACAACGATTTGTTATAAGGATTGTATTATAAGCTCCTGATTTGGTCTCTGGGTTGGTAATAAAACATTTGCATTTCTAATGAGCTCTCAGATGGTGCTGATACTGCTGGTCTAAGGACCACACTTTGAGAATCATTGTACTGGGAGAAGAGTGTGAGTTAGATGAGCTCAGATTTTGGATTCCACCAAGCCTGAGTGTGAACTGCAGAGCTTTTGGTTGGCTAAGAAAAAGCTTCATGGGAGAAGTTATAAAGACATAAGACTCCAAAGAGAGGAACTGGATGAGTTAGGCAGGCAAAAAGTAAGAGAGAGAAGAAACGAAGGAGAATTCCAGGCAGAGAAGTCTGCCTGAGTAACTAGCATCGAGATGAAGAAGAAGCAGAGGCTCAAGATGGCGGAAGTGAAAGGTTTTGTACAACTGAAGGGTTAAGTTTTAAAAGGAATATCTGGTGTGGGATAAGGACAATAAGTAGACCATGTTCATAATATGAAGAGCACAGACTGAAGAGTTTTGGCCACCATTGTAGGATCTTAAGCACATTGTCAGTTTGTTTCTTAGAAATACAATATTAAAAATGTCTTGGAGCCAAGGAAAGACTGGTCAGGAAGTTGGGAGTAAAGTTTGTAAGACTAGAAAGAGGTAAGGAAAGCCTGAACTAAAGTTGTGGTTGAATAGTGAAGAGAAGAAGAAAAACTTGAGAGAAGTGGAGAAGAATCAATATGATTTAACAATTGGTTAGTGTGATGGGAGAGAAAGAAGACTGGAACGTGACTTTGAAGCAAATGGATGTTGACACACACTGAGCTATTATTTTACTTAATAAAAACAGACTAGTGAGTACAAACCAGCATAATGCTGAAAGCTGGCTCTATTTATTGCAAACCTGAGTCCTCACTCCATTTGTGTAATAAGCATGAAATAATAAAATATATACATTAATAAAAAAAGAAAAATAATTTTAAGTTTAATAAAAAGAAAATATGGAAGATTCGTTTCCTGAATTGAATAAGTTGCTTAACTCCCTGTGTAGCTTTCCTGATAGCAAAGTAATAGCAATAGCTATTTCACTACTGAGTTCCAAGCACTTTTACCATATGCGTCCATTTAATCTTCAGTTTAGCCCTTTGAGTTAGGTACTATTATTATCTCCATTTTACAAATGATAAAACTGAAGTTAAACAATGTGTCCAAGGAGACATGTTAATAGGAGATTCCAGAATCTCTTTTCTTATCAGTTATACACAGTGTGGTAATAAAAATATTTTTACTTAAGTAGCTGGAGATTGCATGAAAATTAATAAAATATAATTTTAAAAGTTGTAATGTTAAATGTATATGCAGTGGTTGCCTATTTTATCCTTCCCAACAGCTAGGAACTTGCAGATTAAATAAATCTGTAAAAAGGAACAAAAGAAAAACAAAAATCTGACGCAATTTAAAATCCTCAGGCCCAAAAAAATTATTTTGTTGATATATTAGCAATAAATAAAGATGGGCTTCCCTGGTGGCACAGTGGTTGAGAATCCACCTGCCGATGCAGGGGACATGGGTTCGTGCCCCGGTCCGGGAAGATCCCACATGCCGCGGAGCGGCTGGGCCCGTGAGCCATGGCCGCTGAGCCTGCGCGTCCGGAGCCTGTGCTCCGCAACGGGAGAGGGCACAACAGTGAGAGGCCCGCGTACCGCAAAAAATAAATAAATAAATAAATAAATAAAATAAAATAAAATAAATAAAGATGAAGTATTATAAGTACTTCATTTTTTTTAAAGAAGAGCATGTTTGCTATTATTTTAATGCTGTAATTTAGAATGTTTTAATTTTAGTAGCCCTTTAATTTTAAAGGGCCTATCAAATATTCTGAACTCTTAACCACAAAATTTTATCTAAAATTTTAATTATTTTTTCATGTCTTTAACTAATTTTCATGTTATGTACTATTTTTCATATATTTCCAGGTTCAGTCTTGTGCACAACTTTTTATTCAATCAGCAGCCTTGCTGTTGTTTACTCCTCCACTTAGGAAAAAAAGTCAAGAACTAAAGAATCTTTATTTTAATATGTGTCTGCTTGTTGGTATGTGCCTGAAATATGTGATTCTACCAGGAATTATGAGTTCTTTGCAAAGCATCAAGAACAAATTTAGCGTTTAATGGATGTTATCCGAAGGGAAAAAAAAATTAAAAAATAAAATCTCCTGAACACCTCAAAGTTCTCTCCAGAAAAAACAGATTTCATGTCA
This sequence comes from Physeter macrocephalus, assembly GCF_002837175.3. Classification (NCBI taxonomy): domain Eukaryota; kingdom Metazoa; phylum Chordata; class Mammalia; order Artiodactyla; family Physeteridae; genus Physeter; species Physeter macrocephalus. The sequence continues at coordinate 130,406,832 of NC_041214.2, forward strand.
AGATGGTATCACATTTCACATACCCTTTCCTCAACAAATCAGAAAATTTCCATGATGAATTTACTGTGGTTTAAAAATAAATTTAGAGAAAGATATAATCCAAGAAAAACAGAATAGCAATAGCAAAAATAAAAAAGGAGAATCATATGAGAGGGAAACAAATGTAGCTACTCACATATGTGAATACATGCAAATGGAATTTTCTGAGTTTTTCTAGGATTATGTTGACAAGTATCCTTGCCTGAAGTCATTTTTCTTCTTCAGAACCTAAACATTCACAAATATCTAAACTTGTGATTATCTAACCACGGGTAGTGTGTGTACTGTAATATATGCCTCAAGGGAACTGCAAATGTCAGGAAGATGCAAAAATAGTCATAGAGTGTGAAATCATCAAAGGGATACTGAAAGTTTAGAACCTATCATTTAAAAGGCCCTTCATGCAGAGTTTCTCTGTTGAAAACAGCCCTGCATTATATTTCTGAAGATCTAAGTTAAGCTGAAGAGACTGGAAATCTGATAATGGTTTTATGGGCTAACATAACAGGGCATCCTGGATACTTTCAACCTTCTATAGATTCCATGGAAACAGGAAATGTAAGAACGTTGTCTTGATTATTCTAAATGTCTGCTTTAGGAAGAAATGGGGAGAAATGCCAGTGTCTTTTTCAAGGGAAAAAAGGAAAAAAAAAACCTCTCTGATCTTGCTCACTTTGAGTTTGGGGCTGGGGTGGGGATGCAGGAATGGCATGAAAAGATCAGGGTTTATCACACTTGCCATTTGGGATGGTGCTAATCAGTGGCAAGAATAAGAGAAACATTCATCTCCACACAGATTCACCACTGAAATAACCTCTGTAACACCCACTGCTCCGACAAAAAAAGAAAGAAAGAAGGGACACGTTAGCCTAAGAACGTAAGAAAATGTGTAAGAAGATAAAGCACTATCAATTGTATTAGTGCTTGAATTCTAAAAAATTCCCAGCTGTGATTTATCATTAGTATTACCCTTTTATTTTCATTTTTTTCCTTTCGTGTTAATTTGTCTTCACATAATTTTGAAATGCGTTAACATGATATTACATTTTGGTCCTCGGTCTCATCACGTTTTCCTCAACCTCTCCATTCTCCTTCCCTATGACAGCTGGAGAGGAAAAACAATAGACCAGCATTCCATGAAGGTCCACACCATCTGACTTTCCAATGGGAAAGATAATTAAGAAGTTTAAACAGCCCACTGTGCTAGTGTGTTCCAGCTTCGAAGTAAAAATTGCATTATTTTGATTTCTTACAAAAAAGTAGGATTTTTTGGCTTGCTGCCTCTTACAAGGAAAAAAATCAAATTCATATTGTTCACTGATGGCCTTTATTTTGATAATGTTCCTTGTTTCATACATAATATCAGTAGCCTCCACTTCTTTAACTGCACAGAGGCTCAGAGTGAGCATGTTAGAACAGAAAAGATGCTTTAGAAGTGACTATCCATTAAGTCCTTCTGAGTGTTTTAGGATAGTCCAAATAACTTTGCTTCTCCCTGGGGATAAGAAGACAGATGATGTGCCTGGCTGAGAGATGGAGGGTGAAAGCTAACAACTGAGTCGACACAGGATCTAGAACCTCTCCCAGGACTAAGAAAGGTGAATGGGAGCCTGCATGCAGCTGACTGTCATCTAGGGGAAGAGCTGGGAGCAGCAAGGCTAGGAGGGGACTGATGGATAGAACAGGGAGAGATCCTGATAAAGCAAAGAACAGGCTCCACAGGAGTGAAGGAGTGCCCTGAAAAGAGGTAGCAGGTCAAGACTAGGAATTTTAGAGCAAGCCATACCTCATTTTTATTGTGCTTTGCTTTATTGTGCTTCACAGATACTGTGGGTTTTGCTTTGTTGTTTTTTATTTAAATTGAAGGTTTGTGGCAACCCTGTGTTGAGCAAGCCTATTGGTGCTATTTTTCCAACAGTATTTGCTCAATTGGGCTTTCAGTGTCTTATTTTGGTAATTCTCCCAATATTTCAAACGTTTTCATTATTATTTTATTTCTTACGGTGATCTGGGGTCACCGTGTGATCTTTGATGTTACTAGTGCAAAAAGATTACAATTCCTTGAAGACTCAGATGATGATTAGCACTTTTGAAGGGATCGAATTTTTTTAAATTAAGGAATGTACATTTTTTTTAGACATAAAGTTATTATATACTTAGTAGAATACAATATACTCTATAGTATAAACATAACTTTTTTATGCACTGGGAAATTTCTGTGACTTGCTTTATTGAGATATTCACTTTATTCTGATGGTCTGGAACCAACTGGAATAACTCCAAGGTATGCCTGTGTCAGAGTTTAGAGGCATAAAAGGATTGATTCACATGCGGTGATAAAGGATAAAAATCATTTAAGCTATTATTTAAAAATTTTTAACCAAACCAAGAATGTACAAAGATATTAATACATATTTTGCTTTAACAGTATCACATTTCTTCAAGTTATGTAGCTTGAATTCATTACAGTTAAGCAAATATTAAGTTAGATAAATCTAGGACTGTATAAGAACCATCAATTTTTCAATGTTTTTATTGAGTGCCTACCAGAAACCAACAACATGCTATATACACTTTGGACACAAAAACCAAATCAGCATACTTAATTTAATGGTATCACAGATTAACTAAAGATGCACACGTGTAAACAAATACATATGATAAAGGGTTGGTAAATACCTTAACTAAGCTCTGTAAAAGAATACAGAAGTGATACCAAGGAGAGATCGATAAACTTCACCTGTTCTGCATGCTCGGTCTGGGGATGAATGACCACAGAAAGCTTCACAGAAGAAACAAAAACTGAACAGATCTTCAGTAGAGGTTTTACAGGCATCTATGCAGAAGAGACTGCATAGTTGACCATGATGTGGAGTTATAAAACAGTTCAAAGAATCTGTGATTGGTCCAGTGAATGCAAAGAGAAAATTCACTCACCTCAATAACACACAACCTATTTCAGATATCTTTACCTCTATCTGTATTTATATTTGTACCTGTATTTATCCATATCTATCTATATATAGTGAATAAGACTATATAGATTTTGGTCTCAGACTTGGGTTCAAACCCTGGCTTTGCCACTTAATAGATACATGGCTATGAGCTTTTTGAACTAATTTCCTCATTTGAGAGGCTACATAAATTCAGTGGTAAAAAAAGTAATGGCATCGGAACTAAATTTATTGGGTTTTTTTGTTTGTTTGTTTAAATTCTCTCTCTAATGTACCCTAGTTCTGCTGTTTTCTTGAGGAAATTTTTAAGTTCTCTGCTTCCCAGTTCCCTTGTTTTGTAAAGTGGGGATAATAACATTCCTACTTCATAGAGGTTCAAAGAGTTAATACTTGTAGGGCTCATAAACTGTACCTGGTAAAAACAAAGTCCTCAAAATATATTAGCTGTATCTTCAAACTGGGGAGAATAACACTTATCGATTGATTTGCAATAAGATTATGATAATTTTCAAAAATGTTACTTCCCTTCTAGCTTCAAGTAAGGAAAAACAAGTCTTATGTATACTTTATAAAAAAAAAAAAGTCTCAGATTTATTCATCTTTCCAAAGTCCTATTGCTAAGAACTAGATTTAGTTGGCGTCACCATTTAAAAAATGCAACAGATAAAGCTTTCTTCCAGTAAATGTAGACATGACCTAAATTACTGCAAAGAGAAAACTCCAGAGAGTCAGAGCAAAGAAAATAAAAAAGTATCCTTCACCTCTGGAAATACCTGATTGTATCTTTCTGATTAGCTCTAAACTGCTTTGTTTTGCCACCAGGCTGAGGAATCATTGCCATTAGTCACTGATATTAAGTATTGTTTATGTCCAACCTAATGGCAAAGGGTTAAAGTAAAGTACACAAAGGATTAAACATCAAAAATCCTGGGTTTTCCTTTTGAAATGGATATACCCAACTAAATCAGATATCTGACTCCAATTACAGTAAGTCAATAACCTCAGTCACTTTAACAACATGGTACAACGGCTAGACACTCTTGCCATGGATCATGATCTCATATCTTTCCTATGGTCTTGAGGACATAATTGACTTCTGTGTAAATGCCTACTGAATTTGTAATCCAAAAATGAAATGCAACAAACAAAACTCAGCTTGTACATGACATATAATGCAACACCTATCGAGCCATAGAAATGAATGAGGATGTTTTCTGGTTCGAATGTAGAAGATCACCATAATATATTAAGGGGAAATCTCAAGGATTCATAAAATTATATATAGTAAATTGACTACTGTATAAAAAGGGGAAGAAATAATGTACCTTTTATATATGTATTTGCATACTCAAAAACCATTTTAGGAGGACTAACCAAGAACTCTGGAAAGAACAACTGGATGGGCTCACAAGATAATTTTTACTGTTTATTCTTTTCTACTTTTGAATTTTGAATCATGCACATTTACTGTACCTTCAAAAATAAACAAAAACAATCTAAATTTAAGGTATAATTAAATTTTCTAAAATAAGATAAGGAAATCAGCTTCTGGTCAAGTTCATAAATCACTATATAAAATTATGATTTTAGTATAAAGAACTTTTATTCTAAGTACATTAGATTTACAAGTGAATAAACCTGGCTTAATTATTCCTACACAATGAGAATGAGGGAATAATTTGGGGTGACATTTTCTCATTAATCTAGTAAGCTTATTTCAAGAAGCAAACACATTTGATCTTGCCAAACAGTTTCATACTAAATGAATAGTAGAAATGGTAGAATTGACAAGTGAATGATCATTGGATACTATGATGATAGCCAAAGTCAATACGTTTATAGCATATGCTCAGCACTATGCTAGGACTGAGTTTGTGCTCTCAAGGGACTTACTGTCTAATGCGGGGAGGGCAGTAAGAGTTGCAGAAAATACACAGGTAATTAAATTCAGCAAGATTAAGGCAAGTTAAGCAATGGACATTCGGAATATACGTAGAATGAATATGCAACTGGCCTAGAAAGAAAAGGAAAGGCTTTCAGGGAAAATTAATCTGAAATGGTCTTCAGGAACCTCACACCTAGACTTTTTCATGAAACTTCCACAGCTTGCGCTATTTTAACCTTAATGCAAAATCAGGAAGACTTGCAGTTTGTGCACACAAACTTTACAAAAGTTAATCCCAATTGTGATGCTGATTTGCAGTAGTACCTATGACAGGGTCTGCTCCCATCAGCTATAATGAAATATTCCCAAGGAAATATCTCCTAAACTGTGCCTAAATCCCTGAAAATGAATGCCAAATAGCCTTAGAATCTTCAGAGACAAAGATGGCCCTACTTGAGAATGAAACTTAAAAGCTTTTTGCACAGCAAAGGAAACCATAAAAAAGACGAAAACCCTCAGAATGGGAGAAAATATTTGCAAATGAAGCAACTGACTAAGGATTAATCTCCAAGATTTACAAGCCGCTCATGCAGCTCAATATCAAAAAAACAAACAACCCAATCCAAAAATGGGCAGAAGACCTAAATAGACATTTCTCCAGAGAAGATATACAGATGGCCAA
>NC_041214.2:130412782-130421835 GCF_002837175.3 Physeter macrocephalus
AGAACCTAGGGGCAGGACAGGAATAAAGACGCAGACGTAGAGAATGGACTTGAGGACACGGGGAGGGGGAAGGGTAAGATGGGATGAAGTGAGAGAGTGTCATGGACATATATACACTACCAAATGTAAAATAGATAGCTAGTGGGAAGTAGCTTTATAGCACAGGGATATCAGCTCGCTGTTTTGTGACCACCTAGAGGGGTGAGATAGCGAGGGTAGGAGGGAGGGGGACGCAAGAGGGAGGAGATATGGGGATGTATGTATATGTATAGCTGATTCACTTTGGTATACAGCAGCAACTAACACACCATTGCAAAGCAATTATACTCCAATAAAGATGTTAAAAAAATGAAAAAAATAAACGCAAGTACAGCGGAAAAAAAAAGTTAAATGTGCTCTTGGATGATTAATTTTGATTTTCTTTTTAAAAATGACAAAGAACAAAATGTATTTGACCCCACAAAGGGTTGAAATAAGAAAAAAAAAGAATCATAGAAATTTAGTACGGATAAAATATAGAGAATCAAGGTATTTGAGTATTATAAGCTATGCCTCTTAAAGACTTATAACCAGAATCTGTTTAATAGACAAACACTTGATAGATGTATAATGAATACTCTAAGAAAATGTTTATGTGAAAAGAAATACCAGAAAAGGTATAGGACACTGAAAACACCAACTTATTCATAAAATTTCTCTAGCAATTTCATAGGTTAATATTATTAGATGCAAGAAAAATTAAGTTCCCATAAAACTATATTATCAACCAAAAGCTCATCTGCCATATCCACTAAAGACTTTGATTAAATTCTGAGGCTCATGAGTCAAATATTTACATAAAGCAGCACAAGTGAGGTACTGAAGTGTCAGACACTGGTAAATCTCAACACTCTAAGTGTTAACATGAAAGCAGAATCCCTTTGAGAGGATACACAGAATAAAGTTCTGGAAGCTAGAGGTAATATTTCAACCACAGAGTTTATTACACACAGTTTCGTTGCTAAGCATAGCATGTCCCACGGAATCACAGAAAATCACTACTGCTGATCTCAAAGGTTGAGACTCCATCTCCTTCTGATAATTCCATAGTGAAACGAAGAAAATGTCTCTTGGCATCTTCACAATACCTTCGGTTTTTCACGTTGAATGTCTTTTTTTTTTTTGGTTTTATTACTCAGCTAAGAAAACTATCAAGAGCTCAGCTATTAACCTTACTGAGTTATTATTATTTCCAAAATGGGGATGACTCTCAGAGTATGTATTAGAAACTAACTAACCATTATTGAATGGGAGGTGGAGGAAGGGGCCAGGGGAAGGGAAGCTACACTCCAAAGATACTCACAAGGATACAGATATAAAGGAATACACTAGTCCTCTCTTTAGAAAAGGGACACTTGTGCCTAATCATTTTTTCACTTTGGTTAATCACCAGTTCAATAAGAATTGTGCACAGATTGCTTGCTTGTAGTTTTTAATGCATATATCCACACAAGAACACAATCATACAGTAGTGCCCTAGTACTATTTGAACTCCAAAGTGCAGTGTGTCCACAGAATCAACAGTGGGCAACGAGATTATAATCAAGACAGTGCTAGGGTTTCAAGGTGCGGAAGGCCCCTGGGCAGAAATCCCCACACCAGATGAACTGCATTTTCTAGAAGGCATGTAAGTTCTTCAAAATGTTTCTTTCTAAAGGTCCATAAGTGGATGAGTGAATTTATTATAATAAATACTTCTTTTTGCAAACTCAACAGAAAAAATCACTTTGGTTGTACCCTCATTTTGGTTATCATAACAAAAGCAGAATATAATCATTCAGACTGCTCTGGTATCTGTTTTAATGTTGAACTGTTCTTTAAAAAGAGGTGGAGAGAAAAAAAGAAAAATTTTCCTCACTCCAAGTATTTTTCTAGTCCTTACAACTGCCTTTCATTTCAGATATTTTAAATTTTGCTAGTCAATACTTTTCTCTCCTCCCTAATGGAAATGCATTGTCCAATAATTGGTTTAGAACTTCTATTCACATCTCCATGTCCTTGGGTTGGCTAGAATAGTTCACTGAAGGCATTTTAAGTGAGTCTGGGGTATACTGTGAGAGCATCCTAATATTGGCACAAAAATGTGAAAGTGATTCAGAACTCACTATGAATTTTGTTACTATCTAATGTAATGGTTTACATGTAGCCAATAAATCTGGAATTCCTTTCCACACCTAACTTGTCTGCTGAATCTCATACGTGTTACACAAAGTGAATGTTACGCAAAGCGATGAATCATTCTAAGAAGACAGTATGATCCTTTACATTTTAATTGTAGGGATGTGGCAACTCCTTAGACAAAGGTCTACTATAGTCATTGAAGGGTCCAGCAACCAATCACAATGGTACAAAGATTAAACTGAAACCACTTGAACAAACCACAGCTGCAGAAACAAACTTTATCTAAACTTAAGCAGAGCCTTCTTAACATACAGCTGCCATTAAATGCTTCCAAGGGAGTCTCCTGCTTGAAAGAAGACTGACCCTTAGCACTAAGAGGTATAAATTCAGTTACCATAAACCCCCTCTGGAGGAGCTTCCAGCCGGGAGGGAGACTGTCTACGGGATTAAGGATGAACGTTGTCTAATGGAAACCTCCACACTTGCCCACTGAAGCCCCAAATTCCTCATTTTTGCTAAGCTGGTATATAAACCCTTGCCCTTTGCTATTCAGCAACTTTCTCACTGCTGAGTACTCCCCCATAAACGTCAATTAAAATTTTTCTCCTGTTAATCCGTTGTCACTTAATTTGCAGGTCCCTGACCACTTGGAGTTACTAGAGGAAGTTTTCCTCCCAAAGCCATGTTAGGAATTAAAAGCATTATCTCATTAAATAATCTAAATAAAAATGAATAAATTGCTTCTTAATATCATTATTCCCTGTTTACAAATCAGAAAACTGAAGCTTAGAGAAACTGTGCGACCAAGGATATATCAGCTGATATGTGGTAGAAGCAGTATTCTGACCCCAAAATGATCCTTTTTCCAATACTTATTTCCTTATGCAAAGAGACTCTGATATGATTCCTATTGACTCTCTCCTTTACAGTTTATCAGGGCTGCCCAAATTTTTCCAAGTCAATGCACATATAGAAAATGATAATGCACTGGTACTGCCCACACCAAAGGAAATGAAAGAGGCCACTTGTAGCTATTGATATATGTGATGACTGTGGCAGCCTACACACACACAGCCCTATCAAACCTCTTCTCCAGTGCCCCATGGCTAACAGGCAGCCCATCTGTGACATCAGACACAGTGGCTGGGGAGCACCAGACTAGAGGATATCAAGCATTATAGAGCAGCTGGTTCAATTAGTGGTGATGGACAGCTATGCTGAGAACCACGAGAAGATACACAAATAATACCAGAAAATATCAAAAAAGTGAATAAAATACAGGACCTGCCCAGAATGGGGAGGTGCTAGAAAGGCTTCAAAAATTAAGTATTATAGAAATTAAGTCAGTCTCTGCAGGATTCAACTGCCTGGTAACCGTGATTATCCATTTTTTATTTCTAGCTGAAATATTTTCTGATGCTATTCAGTATTTCCCTATGGATGGTTCAGAGACATGACAAAACTCAGCATCTCCTAATCCATGATTTCTCCCTTCAGACTTCTTTGCCTATTTCAGGATATGGTACTACCATCCAACTGGCCAACTACACAGATCAGAAACTTGAGAGATCTTTGGACACTTATCTTCCTCAACCTCGATACTTAAGCTGTTACCATTTTTTTTCATTTTCCCTCCAGAACAGCCCTCCAAACCATCTAACTCTCCCTTAAATACACTTCCAAACACTAGAATATGGAAGAGTGCTGTTTTTGTATAGCTCACAAGGATGCTTTTTACATCTTGAAACGGTTAAAAAAAAAATCAAGAGACTACTATATCATGACACATGAAAATTATAAGAAATTCAAATTTTAGTATCAACAAAAAATGTTTATTGGAATGCAGCCATGCTTCCTCATTTACATATCATCCATGATTGCTTTGGCACTACAATGGAAAACCTGAGTAGTTGCAACAGAGACTGTGAGGCCAGCAACTCCTAAAACATTTACGATATGGCCTTTTACAGAAAAATTTACCAATTTCTGCTGTAGACTATCTTTGGTCTTTTGGCTGAAGGGCTATACTGACCACCCAGGAAATGGTTTATAAATATTCCCATCAACTCTAATCTTTCCTTCAAGCAGCTAGATTTATCTTTTCAAATGCAAATCTTACCACTCTCTTAAAGCTTTGCAAAGTCTTTCCATTGTTTTTTTACAATGAAGATTAAAATGGCCTGCTGGGTACCACTTTATCTGGTTACAGACTTCCTTGGCAGCTCTTTAGTTACACTTAACCCGCCCACTGGAATTCAACCACAGATGCCTGCTTTCAATTCCTTTGCTCAGGATGCTCCCATTTACATGGAAATCCACTTTCTTTTCTTACCTTCTCTTTGCCCAAGTTAGTCCCATTTAGCTTTGGTTTTAGCTCAACTTTCACTTCTTCAGGCAAATCTTACCACACCCTTCCTCTCCAACACATTAGATGGGCTCCCTGTCCTATGAAGGGTATCATTCTCCTTTACTGGACTTATTACAATTTACTATATATTTGTAAGATTATTTAATTAATACTCTTCTGCATTGTTATAAATTCTGCAAAGGCAAGGATTATGCTTATTTTGCTCATCCCTTTTGCCTGGCATTTTAGGTACTCAGTGAACATTTGTGAAATGAATAAACATTAACAAGATCCTACATTTATGTTTACCCCTCCCCACCAAACCATTAAAGGGTAACTGGGTCAGATATACACATATTTAAAGATGATTTGATGTACAACATTTTAAAACTAATAATGTTTTTAGATCTTTAAAGTACTGCTGCCAGATGAAAATAAGATAAATATACAAATAAGTAAAACAGAATGACCTCTGAAATTTGGATTTAAGATGAACAACAAATACCTTTTGTAATATAGGCAAGTTCCACGCAAAAAATTTGTCCCAATACTAAGAAAAAAACTATTCGTTGTTTACTTTAAAGAGGTCTCTAATGAGAAGTAAATTTGACTTGGTTATTGAGGTTCTAACTAGGCATTAGCATAAACAGATGATAAAATTACCATCGAAGAAGGTGACTGATAGAAATGAAGGGATGTGGCATTTTAATGTAATAATAATGCTTGTCTATGAAATTGAAAAGGTCATAATCTTGGAAATAAGAAAATCACCAGAATTAAAGAGAAACAAACCACCAACAAACTAATCTAACCAGAAAAACAAAACACAAGGCCAATGTCAACTGAAAAAGAAATGCACAACGTCAGAGTGGTGACTTAAGTTTTATCTGGGGCAAAATGATCGCTATAGGCTTGGAGACCACTTCTCAGATAGCGCTGTGGAACTGCTCCGAAGAGGTAAGGAGGTCAGTATGTATGTGATTTTGGTGAAAGAGGATACATGCAATCAAGCACACATTTGGACAGAAGGTTGCTACTAGTCACAAGAAGGTGGCTGCTAGCAGATGTCTCCTTTAATGATTTTAGTGCTCTTCTACATAGGAGAAGATGCCAGAAATTGTGCTCATAAAATTTTCTCCTGAAAATATCTATGGAAAGGTCTGTTCTGCTAGTTTTTTCCAGAGCACAGATTGCCTCACTCCTGATCTCTGCCCTAAACTCCTTTCAGGGTGTGTTGAAGGTCAGCGACTGCAGTGACTAGTGACTTAATCCTTATAGAGGCAGATGGTAGGTGACAATTTTTAGTTGGCACCAAGCAATATGCAGATAAAAAAGATTTAGCAACTAGCTCTGAGTCTCGATGAAAACCTTCAGGTTCTCCTGAAAATATAAAATGTATTGAGATAAAAGTGCAAAGAATTAAGTTGATAGAAGGTGGGGGTGAGGTACAGGTTCAGCAATATGTTTGGAAAGGAGGGGCGTGGACAGGATCCTAAAGCTTTGTGAATACAAGTCAATTTGCTTCTTAGAATACATGTTTAACTTGAAATTAAAGCTAATAGCAGGTCATATGTCACAGTTTTGTCTTTAACTTAAAAATAAAAAAAATTCACTACGAAAAAAAGACACCTAGCATGCTCAATGCCTATATAAGGCTTGCACTAAACTATCACAAAGGAATTTGCTGATAAAATACAGATACTTGTCATTAACTATACAAGCTCAAGGTAATATTTAGAGCATTTAATAACACATGCTGACATAGTTCACTTATTTTAATTACCTAGACAAATTTATTTTTACCTCCTCACCACCCTCCCTCTCCATTTGCATCTCACAAAAAAAGTGTAATCAATGAAGTTTTCTTTTACACAATCTAATTTTCTACAGGTGTCAAATTCATGGCTATTTGGGGGTAAAGTAAATCCTTCCAGGGCTTCCAAATCTTGATGGGGTTTAATTATGTTCTAATTCTTGCAGATTAGTACATTTGCAACTAGAATATCTAAGCAGCTCCCTCCCTCACCCACCCCAACACCCACCTATCTGCATTTGAGGGTTAATAAAGGGTTGGTCAAGCCAGTGGATGCTAGTGAGTATTACCTTGAGTGCTCAAGTGGAATCTGGGGGATTCCATCCCTAGCAATGCTGGGAGCATAGGAGAAAATTAGCACTTCAGTTTCTACATTTAGCACCTACATACCCTCCTTTTTCTTTGATTGAAGAACTGAATTAAGAAAGCTGTATTTAAAATGTTTTCTTTTCCTGAGTTGTCTAGAGTTGTCTTCTCCACGCTATCTGTTCTGGTAGGCAACTCAACCCAACACACATTCACACTCTTATAGTGATCTTTGATTTCTGAAGGCTCACTGGACAGAAATAATTTCAGAATACTCAGGAGAGACATGTTTGAGTTCTCTAAATCAGCATAGGTAAACTTTGTTTTTCCAAAACACATGCTTTCTGCCTGAAAGGACATACACACACATTCATCTGTTTTCTACATTTTACTGTTATGCTTTAAGATTCTGAAATAATCTCTTTTGAATTTCACTTGATCACACTCCAACCACAGTGTATAATAGTTCCCAGCCCTCTACGCTGACACAGAAATGTATTTTCCATTATCGTTCACATCCCTGCCTGCCTAGACAGATTTTCCCAGGTGCTTCAGCTTTTGCAGTTCAATGAACGCTTCCCTGAGAATCGAATAAAATCCAGTTGTTTTCTTGTTTCTTTTCCCAAGAACATTTGATTCCTATGTAGATACTCATGTGCTGCTTTCTGTTCAAGATGGGGCAGGAAGTCAGGGTGACAAACAGCACTAATCGTTACACAGGAGGAAAACAATTTTGTTTCCATTAAGGCTTTCTGCCAGGGAAGGAAATAAAACAAGACAAAATGGAAAAACTAAATAAAAAGGAACACAAAACATACTCATCAACAGCTTTTCCTACGAAGAATCTGCATGTCTTGCAGGCCTACTATAAAAATTTACCAAAAAAAAAAACCAAAAAAACAAAAAAAGAAACAAAGGGCTTCCCTGGTGGCGCAGTGGTTGCGCGTCCGCCTGCCGATGCAGGGGAACCGGGTTCGCGCCCCGGTCTGGGAGGATCCCACATGCCGCGAGGCGGCTGGGCCCGTGAGCCATGGCCGCTGGGCCTGTGCGTCCGGAGCCTGTGCTCCGCAACGGGAGAGGCTGCAGCAGAGGGAGGCCCGCATACCACAAAAAACAAACAAACAAAATTTACCTCAGCAAAAGGTTATTTATGCAATGACTGATTGATATGAATACTATAAAATATCCTGAATAAGGAATCTGAGAAAAGGTAATACAGTTTTATGCCACTGGTTTCTTTATTGTAGTGATACTTTAAAAGTTTGTCTGCCAGGAGAGGGAGGGAGCCGTGAAGGAGGAAAGGTTCCCACACCCTAGAAGCCCCTTCGCGGGCGGAGACTGTGGGTGGCGGAGGGGGAAGCTCCGGAGCCTCGGAGGAGAGCGCAGCAGCGGGGTGCGGAGGGCAAAGCGGAGAGATTCCCGCACAGAGGATCGGTGCCGACCGGCACTCACCAGCCCGAGAGGCTTGTCTGCTCACCCGCCGGGGCGGGCGGGGGCTGGGAGCTGAGGCTCGGGCTTCGGTCGGATCGCAGGGAGAGGACTGGGGTTGGCGGCGTGAACACAGCCTGAAGGGGGCCAGTGCGCCACGGCTAGACGGGAGGGAGTCCGGGAGAAGTCTGGAGCTGCCAAAGAGGCAAGAGATTTTTTTCTTGCCTCTATTTCCTGGTGCGCGAGAAGAGCGGATTAAGCGCGCAGCTTAAAGGAGCTCCAGAGACAGGCGCTGCTGCTGCCGCCACCAAGAAGCCTGTGTGCGAGCACAGGTCACTCTCCACACCTCCCCTCCCGGGAGCCTGTGCAGCCCGCCACTGCCAGGGTCCCGTGATCCAGGGACAATTCCCCGGGAGAACGCACGGCACGCCTCAGGCTGATTCCACGTCACGCCGGCCTCTGCCACAGCAGGCTCGCCCCGCACTCCGTGCCCCTCCGTCCCCCAGGCCTGCGTGAGCCAGAGCCCCCGAATCAGCGGCTCCTTCAACCCCGTCCTGTCTGAGCTAAGAACAGACGCACTCCGGCGACCTACACGCAGAGGCAGGGTCAAATCCAAAGCTGAACCCCGGGAGCTGTGTGAACAAAGAAGAGAAAGGGAAATCTCTCCCAGCAGCCTCAGGAGCAGCGGATTAAATCTCCACAATCAACTTGATGTACCCTGCATCTGTGGAATGCCTGAATAGACAACGAATCATCCCAAATTGAGGAGGGGGACTTTGAGAGCAAGATATATTATTTTTCCTCCTTTTCCTCTTTTTGTGAGTGTGTATGTGTATGCTTCTGTGTGAGATTTTGTCTGTATAGCTTTGCTTTCACCATTTGTCCTACGGTTCTGTACGTCCGTTTTTTTTTTCTTTATAAAAATTTTTTTTTCTTAATAATTATTTTTTATTTTAATAACTTTATTTTATCTTACTTTATTTTATTTTATCCTCTTTC
>NC_041214.2:130422935-130423532 GCF_002837175.3 Physeter macrocephalus
GAGAAAAACCTACAACCAAGTTTACTCTACCCAGCAAGGATCTCATTCAGATTTGATGGAGAATTTAAAACCTTTACAGACAAGCAAAAGCTGGGAGAGTTCAGCACCACCAAACCGGCTTTACAACAAATGCTAAAGGAACTTGTCTAGGCAAGAAACACAAGAGAAGGAAAAGACCTACAATAACAAACCCAAAACAATTAAGTAAATGGGAACAGGAACATACATATCGATAATTGCCTTAAATGTAAATGCTCTCACCAAAAGACACAGACTGGCTGAATGGATACAAAAACAAGACCCGTATATATGCTGTCTACAAGAGACCGACTTCAGACCTAGGGACACATACAGACTGAAAGTGAGGGGATGGAAAAAGATATTCCATGCAAATGGAAATCAGAAGAAAGCTGGAGTAGCAATTATCATATCAGACAAAATAGACTTTAAAATAAAGTCTATTACAAGAGACAAAGAAGGACAGTACATAATGATCAAGGGATTGATCCAAGAATAAGATATAACAATTGTAAATATTTATGCACCCAACATAGGTGCACCTCAATACATAAGGCAAATACTAACAGCCATAAAAGG
>NC_041214.2:130423612-130424843 GCF_002837175.3 Physeter macrocephalus
GGTCAAAAATCTAGCCTTGGTAAATTTAAGAAAATTGAAATCGTATCAAGTGTCTTTTCAACTACAACACTATGAGACTACATATCAATTACAGGAAAAGATCTGTAAAAAATACAAACACACGGAGGCTAAACAATACACTACTTAATAATGAAGTGATCACTGAAGAAATCAAAGAAGAAATCAAAAAATACCTAAAACAAATGACAATGGAGACACGACGACCCAAAACCTATCGGATGCAGCAAAAGCAGTTCTAAGAGGTAAGTTTATAACTATACAATCCTACCTTAAGCAACAGGAAACATTTCAAATAAACAACCTAAAGTTGCACCTATAGCAATTAGAGAAAGAAGAACAAAAAACCCCCATATTTAGCAGAAGGAAAGAATCATAATGAACAGATCAGAAATAAATGAAAAAGAAATGAAGGAAACGATAGCAAAGATCAATAGAACTAAAAGCTGGTTCTTTGAGAAATAAATAAAATTGATAAACCATTAGCCAGAGTCATCAAGAAAAAAAGGGAGAAGACTCAAATCAATAGAATTAGAAATGAAAAAGGAGAAGTAACAACTGACACTGCAGAAATACAAAAGATCATGAGAGAGAACTACAAGCAACTCTATGCCAATAAAATGGAAAACCTGGACGAAATGCACAAATTCTTAGAAATGCACAAACTGCCGAGACTGAATCAGGAAAAAATAGAAAATATGAACAGACAAATCACAAGCACTGAAATTGAAACTGTGATTAAAAATCTTCCAACAAACAAAGGCCCAGGACCAGATGGCTTCACAGGTGAATTCTATCAAACATTTAGAGAAGAGCTAACACCTATCCTTCTCAAACTCTTCCAAAAGATAGCAGTGGGAGGAACACTCCCAAATTCATGCTATGAGGCCACCATCACCCTGATACCAAAACCGGACAAAGTTGTCACAAAGAAAGAAAACTACAGGCCAATATCACTGATGAACATAGATGCGAAAATCCTCAGCAAAATACTAGCAAACAAAATCCAACAGCACATTAAAAGGATCATACACCATGATCAAGTGGGGTTTATTCCGGAATGCAAGGATTCTTCAATATACACAAATCACTCAACGTGATACACCATATTAACAAACTGAAGGAGAAAAACCATATGATCATCTCAATAGATGCAGAGAAAGCTTTTGACAAAATTCAACACGCATTTATGATAAAAACCCTGCAGAAAGTA
>NC_041214.2:130426049-130443161 GCF_002837175.3 Physeter macrocephalus
CACATATATACAATGGAATATTACTCAGCCATAAAAAGAAACGAAATTGAGTTATTTGTAGTGAGGTGGATGGACCTGGAGTCTGTCATACAGTGTGAAGTAAGTCAGAAGGAGAAAAACAAATACCGTATGCTAATACATATATATGGAATCAAAGAAAAAAAATGTCATGAAGAGCCTAGGGGTAGGACAGGAATAAAGACACAGACCTACTAGAGCATGTACTTGAGGATATGGGGAGGGGGAAGGGTAAGCTGTGACAAAGTGAGAGAGTGGCATGGACATATATACACTACCAAACGTAGGGTGGATAGCTAGTGGGAAGCAGCCGCATGGCACTTGGAGATCAGCTAGGTCGTTTGTGACCACCTAGAGGGGTGGGATCGGGAGGGTGGGAGGCAGGGAGACGCAAGAGGGAAGAGTTATGGGAACATATGTATATGTATAACTGATTCACTTTGTTGTAAAGCAGAAACTAACACACCATTGTAAAGCAATTATACTCCAATAAAGATGTTAAAAAAAAACTATTTAGCCAGAAATGAAAAAAAAAAAGAATAAAAAAAAGTTTATTTTTCTAAAGAGATCATTATTTAGATACCAAAATCTCAGTACATAATAATAAATGCTAATGATTTAAATTATGTGTATTATTCAGAAATAAAGCATAGCATATATATAGATGCACTGGATATCTATATCTATTATTTATATTTTAATGTGGTTTTAATTTTTTATTAATGCTGAATATTTACCAAGGTCAAGAATAAAACCTGAAACTTATAAATTTGTTTTCCTGGTTGTTATGGGATGATCTGTTTCCCAGAACAATGTATGTTGAAGTCTTAACCACTAGTAATTTAGAATGTGACCTTACTGGAAATAGGTTTATCGCAGAGATAATTAGGTAAGATGAGGGAATACTGGAGTATGGTGAATTCTTAATCCAATATGATCAGTATACTTTTATTTTTTATTTATTTTATTTTTTTTTTTTGTGGTACACGGGCCTCTCCTGTTGCGGAGCACAGGCTCCGTATGCACAGGCTCAGCGGCCATGGCTCACGGGCCTAGCCGCTCCGCGGCATGTGGAATCTTCCCGGACCAGGGTACGAACCCGTGTCCCCTGCATCGGCAGGCGGACTCTCAACCACTGTGCTACCAGGGAAGCCCAGTATACTTTTAAAAAGTTGTGAAAATACAAGAAAAGACTGCCATTTGAGGATGGAGGCAGGAATTGTAGTTATACAGCTACAAGCCAAAAGCACCAAGAATTGAGCACTGCCCACTAGAAGCCAGGAAGAGGAAGAATGCATTCTACTCAGAGTCTCAGAGGGAACATGGCTCTGCTAACACCTTAACTTCAGATTTGTGGACCGAAGAACTATGAGAGAATACATTTCTGTTTTAAGACAAGTTTATTTTACTTTGTTATGAAAACCCTTGAAAACTAACACACTGTTTACCCTCAAGATTTCCAGTGGGGATAATATCTGAAATAGGATCTTCTTGAGAATACATTGTTTCTCTTTTATGCTTGAACTAGCAGTTCAAAAGTGGAACTACAGATGGAGAAGGGATCAAGATGGTGGGAGTAGAAAAACCTTGAACTCACCTCCTCCCAAGGGCACACGAAAATTATAACTACTTACAGTAGTAATAAATATTTGCTCCTAATCAATTAATGAGTGATAGCATAAATTAAAGAGGAAAAAAAAATACCTGGAGACAAATGAAAATGGAAACACAGCACTCTGAAACTTATGGGACACAACAAAAACTGTTCTAAGAGGGAAGTTTATAGTGAAACAGGCCTACCTTACGAAGCCCCCCCAAAAAAACCCCAAAGTTAGCAAAAGGAAGGAAATAATAAAGATTAGAGCAGAAATAAATGAAATACAGACTGAAAAAAAAAAAGATTAATAAAACTAAGAGCTTGTTCTTCAAAAAGATAAACAAAATTGATAAACCAGACTAAAAATTGATAAATTCAGACTAATAAAGAAGAACAAAAGAGAGGGAGGGCCCAAATAAATAAAATCAGAATTGTAAAAGGAGATGTTATAACCAACATCACAAAACTAAAAAATATCATGAGAGATTACTATAAACCATTATATGCCAACAAATTAGACAACACAGAAAGAAAAATGGGTCAATTTCTAGAAACATATATTCTTACAAGACTGAATCAGGAAGAAATAGAAAATCTGTGCAGATAGAGCACTAGTAATGAAATTGAACACTAATCAAAAAAAACTCCCAACAAACAAAAGTCTAGGAACAGACTGTTTCACAGGGGAATTCTACCTGGGAATAATAAGAAATTATTCTTATTTAAATAAGAGTTAACACCAAGCCCTCTCAAACTATTCCAAAATATTGAGGAGGAAGGAATGGTTCCAAATTCATTTTATGAGGCCAGCATTCCTCTGAATTCAAAACCAAAGACACTACAAAAAAAAAAGAAAATTACAGACCAGTATTCCAGATGAACATAAATGCAAAAATTCTCAACAAAATACTAGCAAACTGAATTCAACAATACAATGAAAGGGTCAGACATGATCAAGTGGGATTTATTCCCGTGATGCAAAGATGGTTCAATAAATGCAAATTAATCAATTTGATACACTATATTAACAAAATAAAGGATAAAAATCATGATTATCTCAATAAATGCAAAAACCTTTTGACAAAATTCAACATCCATTTATGGTAAATACTCTCAACAAAGTGGGTGTAGAGGGAACATACCTCAACGTAATAAAGGCTATATATGACATACCCACAGTGAACATCATATTCAATGGTGAAAAGATAAAAGCATTTCCTCTAAAATCAGAAACAGAGAAGGATGCCCACTCTTGCCAATTTTATTCAACATAGTAATAGAAATCCTAGCTACAGCAATCAGAAAAATAAAAGGAAAGAGTCTAAATTGGAAATGAAGAAGTAAAACTGTCACTGCTTGCAGGTAACATGATACTGTATATAAAAACCCTAAAAACTCCACCAAAATCTGTTAGAACTAATAAATGAATTCAGTAAAATTGCAAGAAACAAAATTTATATTCAGGAATCTGTTGCATTTCTATACACTATAATGAGCTGTCAGAAAGAGAAATTACCATCACAATCCCCTTTACAATTGCACCAAGAAGAATAAAATACCTAGGAGTAAATCTAACCAAGGAGGTTAAAGACCTGTACTCTGAAAACTATAAGATACTGATGAAAGGAATTGAAGATGACACAAACAAATGGAAAGATATACTATGCTCATGGATTGGAAGAATTAATATTGTTAAAGTGTCCATACTACCCAAGACAATGTACAGATTCAATTCATTCCTATAAAAATACCTGTGACCATTTTTCTTTTTTTGAGAAAGAAGAACAAAGCTGGATGTATCATACTTCCTGATTTCAAACTATACTACAAAGCTACAGTAATAAAAACAATATGGTACCGGCATTCAAACAGACATAACGATAAGTGGAAAAGAAGAGAGAACCCAGAAGAAGAAAACATGCTTATATGGTCAATTAATCTACAACAAAGGCAATAAGAACATACAATGGGGAAATGACAGTCTCTTCAACAAATGGTGTTGGGAAAACTGGACAGCTACATGTGACAGAATGAAACTGGATCACTTTCTCACGTCATGTACAAAAATAAACTCAAAATGGATTAAAAACTTAAATGTAACCCTGAAACCGTGAAACTTCTAGAAGAAAGCTTAGGCAGTACACTCTTTGAGATTGATGTTAGCAATATTTGCTGCATCTGTTTCCTCAAACCAGGGAAACAAAAGCAAAAATAAACAAATGAGAAAACATCAAACTAAAAACCTTTTGCACAATGAAGCAAACCATCAACAAAATGAAAAGGCAGCCTACTGAATAAGAGAAGATAATTGCATACAACATATCTGATAAGGAGTTAATATTCAAAATATATAGAGAACTCATATAATTCAAAACAAAAATTTAATAAATGGGCAGAGGACTTGAGTAGACATTTTTCCAAGGAAGACATACACATGGCTAACAGGCACATGAAAAGATGCTCAACATCACTAATCTCCAGGAAAATGCAAATCAAAACTGTAATTAGATATCACCTCACACCTATCAGAATGGCTATCATAAAAAGACAATAAATAACAAGTGTTGGCAAGGATGTGTGGAAAAGTGAATCCTTATACATTCTTGGTGGGATTATAAATTGGTGCAGCCACTATGGAAAAGACTATGGAGGTTCCTCCAATAATTAAAAAAAGAACTAACATATGATCAAACAAGTTCACTTCTGGGTATTACCTAAAGAAAAGAACACTAATTCAAAAGGATATATATATCCCTATGTTCACTGCAGGATTATTTACAATAGCCAAGATATGGAAGCCATCTAAGTGTGCAGAGATGGATGAATGGATAAAAAAGTTGAGATATATATATATGTGTATATATATGTGTGTGTGTGTGTGTATACATATATATATATATATATGTATGTATACACACACACACTGTGGCATATTACTCAGACATAAAAAAGAATAAAATCTTGCCATTTGAAATAACCTTGATGGCTCTAGAGGGTATCATGCTAAGTGAAATAAGTCAGACAGAGAAAGACAAATATCATATGATCTCACGTATATGTGGAATCTAAAAAACAAAAGAGACAAAACAACACAAAAGGAAAACAGACTCACACATAAAGAGAACAAAAGGGTGGTTGCCAGAGGGGAAGTGGGTGGGGGGAATGTGTGAAATAGGTGAAGGAAATTAAGAGGTACAAATTTTCAGTTATAAAATAAATAAGTCACAGGGACGTATTCATAGAGCAGAAGAAATATAGTCAATAGAACTGTAAAAACTTTGTATGGGGACAGATGGTTACAAGACCTAACATGGTGATTATTTACTAATCTATTTAAATGTCCAACCACTGTTATATACCTGAAACTAACACAATATTGTTCAATGAGTATATTTCAATAAAAAATAATTTTAAAAATTTTGCATGTGCTTGAGCAACTGAAAAAAAAATTGAAAATACAAGTACTTCACACCCATTCCTATTAAATCTTTTAAAGATTTAATACACTGGTGATTTTCTTTTCAGAGGGAAAGGTAAATTTTAGTCTGTAATACTTTTCTACTTTTCCTCAAATCTTGCTTTCATTTCCTTGCCTCATCTCCTAATAACTCATCTGACTTAGGACTAGCATCAGGCCCCTCTATGTTTCTTCTCACAATAGAAAAATAGTATTTGGTGACAGAACATGTAGTTTAAGAGTTGGGACTTTGAAAGGGATCAGAAAGCTTAGGTTCATCTTGGTTCTATCCCTTGATTACTGAGTGACCATGGATAAGGTTCTAAACCCATCTAAGGTCATTTTCCATATGTGTGATTCATAAAACTGTTCTAAGAATTCAATGATAAAATACACAAAAGGCATTTGCAAAGTGCTTAGCATACACTAATGTTTCAATAAATATGACTGATTATTTGTATTATGATAATTCAAGAGAAATCTCAATAATATCATCTCATTCCAGACTAAACACTTCTCTCTCCATCCCCAATTTTAAGCAATATTTATCATATTTCCTCAAAGTAGTTCTGTTTTTTCTTTAGTCTTCATCTAAGCAAAATGCTCTCTTTGTTTCTAGTAATGAAAAATAATAGAAAATAATGTAACAGGTCCCCATATTTCATTCATCCAGATTTAGCAAACACATTTATTAGCAAACAAGTTTACATGTCATATATGCTTTAGATGTTTTAAGGAGTCAAATATAAAGACAAAGCCCCAACTCATACCATCTCCTCCAAAATTAACCACTCTCTTGTGGTAGTGTGGTATGTTCCTTGCATATTTCAACCATTTACTAATAAGTATTTCCCCAGAAAAATATATAAAATCAGTTTTCTTAAAAATGTTCATAAAAGGTATACTATGAGACTTCAATTAATTCAAATAATTTTTTCTACATTGATACATTGATACAGGTGTCTCTAGATTATTTATGTTAACGCTGTAAAGTATCCCACTGTATGATCATTCCAACCGTCTATATATTTCTTCACTGTCACTAACCAATAAATGAAAAAAAGCATATATCTATAATGCAACTGTTTCACTTTTAGGTAAATATCTGAGAGAAATTACCAATGCATATTTGCAAGAGTAAATGAATAAGAATAATAATTGCAACAATGTTTGCAAGAGCATAATTTTAAATCTTAAAAATAGTCAAGCCTTACAAAAAATGAAGAAAAATGTGAAATATTTTCTTTATAATCATACCCAATCCCACACCCTCTGCAGAAATGCTGCTGTTAATCTTTTAACCATCTGGTGTGAGTCCAGTTGTTTTTCTTTGTATTTACTCTCTCTCTCTTTTTCATACACACAATCGCAAAAGTTTCTTTTAATTAGCTATCAAAGGAATCATGACGAATAAACTGTTTTGCAACTTTTTCATTTAATATAGAACTTTCCACGACACCATACAGATCTAGTTCATTCTTTTTAATGGCTGCATAATATTTTATTGTGCCCATGAACCAAAATTTACATATTTATTTCACTATTGATGCAAAACAATCTATGCCCACATACATAAGTATTACTATAGAATGTAGTTCCAGATGTGAAATTGCTGAATCAAATAGTAATGAGAATAAACATCTTTTTATATGTATATTGGACACTTTTTTCAGTAAATTACTTTTTCTGCTTTGCCCATTTTTCTTTTGGGTTGTTTCTTTGCTCATTATATAGTGTGTATATCAATACTTAGTTATATATGCTATTAAAGTTTCTCCCTGGCTGGCACTTGTTTTACAACTTAAATTGTGGTGTCTTTCACCTTATACAAATTTTAATTTTTTATATTGCAAATTTTTCCTAAGTTCTATTATTTTTTTGTCTTGCTTGAGAAACTATTTTTCATTCGAAGATTATACTAAATAAGTCTCCTAAGAATTCTTAATACTTTCATCGTTTTATATTTAAATTATTAATTTAATATTATTTTTTTCCCAAGTGGACAATTCTCATTCATACGTAAATCACTAGAATGCCTGTCAGTTCAAACTTCAAAATATTTCCCACATCAACCTTTCTCAGAACCTCCACTACCGCCACTGTGGAAACCATCATCATCTCCCTTTGCCTAAGCTGCTATAATCACCTCTTAACAACCATGATACCATGATTCTCATCATAGTAGCTGAGCTATTTTCACAAAATATAAAGCAGTTTGTATTATCCCCCTTCTCGAAGCCCTCTGTATACATGCAGCAGTAAGAAAGAATGGCAAGTGCATTTTGCTAAGTGAAAGAAGCCAGACTCAAAAGGCTACACATGCTATGATCTAATTTATAAGATATTTTTAAGAAGCAAAACTATAGCAACAGAGAGCAGAGCCATGGTTGCCAGGAATTCGGGGTGGGAGGAGGGCCTGACTTCCAAAGAGACATTATGGAACGTTTTGGAGTGATAAAAATTTTTCTTTGTTTTGATGGTCACAGATGTTTACCTGGGCTTCCCTGGTGGCACAGTGGTTGAGAGTCCGCCTGCCGATGCAAGGGACACGGGTTCGTGCCCCGGTCCAGGAAGATCCCACATGCCGCGGAGCGGCTGGGCCCGTGAGCCATGGCCGCTGAGCCTGTGCGTCTGGAGCCTGTGCTCCGCAACGGGAGAGGCCACAGCAGTGAGAGGCCCGTGTACCGCAAAAAAAAAAAAAAAAAAAATTTGTTTACCTGACTCTATGTGTTTATCGAAATTCATAGAACTATATACTAAAAAGAGTGAATTTTGCCATATGTCAGTTATACCTTAATAAACTTGACTTAACAAATAATCCTCTTGTGGCCCTCTATTGTTTTTGAAATGCAATGTAACTTCTTATCATAGTTTATAAGGCTCTGCTTGAAATCAAGCCTGTCTACTTCTCAACTTTATCTCCCACACCTTTCCTTTCAACACCTTCTAACCCAAGAAGGCAGGGCTTTTTATTCTCTTGGAGCAATGCCAAGCTTGTTCCCTTCTCAAGGCACTGCACTTGCTCTTTTCTAGGCCAGAAATGCCTTTCTTTGTGATTATATATGTTAGAATTACTAGCTTCTAAAAAATACCTATGCTTAGGCATTGGCCTCAGAAATTCTGATTCAAACAACACTCTCATTCAACATACTTCCGCACTAGGAGACTTCATGGAGATAGGGCTATTTCAAATGACAATCAAGTTCTTCATCTAAGATTAGGCCATTGGCTTTCCAAAGATATCTTGGTCTCACTCATATTATAAAGCTAGTTTGCTTATTTATACTCTGCTTCTATCAATGATTTTAGACTGCTTACAAAATACATACTACAAAAGCAAATTAAACTAAGTAGTGAATGTATCAAGGTGAAAGAAAATAAAATAGGAAAAATTTAAAAAATATGCAGTGAGACCATCACAAAAGAGATGTGATATTCTGTACTAATCATAGAGATGTGCCCTAAATTGCTCTGTGTTTTCTAGTCCCTAGTATAAACTGGAAAACAATCATTTTTGTAACTCTCAGTGTCCATGAGACCAACAACCACTTGCTCAGGAAAGAGAAGACTATTCTTGGTACTGACTCTGGAGATATATTTCTCCAGGGGGTGCTCGCGAGATGTCCGCAGGGTAACACAGAGAGCAACATCCTCAACAAAATTCTTGCAGTAAATAAAGTAATGAGTTTCTCAGGGCTGTTTCTTCTAATGATCCTTAGTGTGGCCCAAGGGCATAGTTCCAAAATACAATTCTATAAAAACAATTCAGGCATGGAGCTGCAGGAGAGATGGGTGGTGGTACTTGATTGATGTAATTCATTTTCACATTTTTTTATACTTATAGTTTAATCCAAGAAGAGATTTCAGATTATCTAGAGCAATATTTTTCCAGTGTATGTTCTGAGCAGTGTTAATAGGTATTGAGTTAAAAAAAAAACAAGTCCCCATGGTTAAGTTACCCTATGCATGAAAGAACTATTTTGAAGTATACTGAAGAGATAGATTGATGCCAAACATTCTCTTTCGAACACTTTTGTTTCAGCATTGCCAATCTCAATTCAAATAAAAAGAATAGACACAAACAGAAGTGTACCATACTCTTCCTGGTTCTTAACTATGTCCAGAAATGTGCTCTCCTCCCATCATGCTTTACCTAAAATGTGGACTTGTAATAAAGCCTCCTTCTCAGAAGCAGTGGTCTTTCCTGTCACTAATAGGACCCCCGAAATTTTTGTGTCCCACAGTGCCAAACTGTATCATTTGGCTACAGGAATTTCTCAGAGAATAGACTGAAACATTATCATATGCAATTGAGCCCAGAGTTCCTAAAGGGGGCTTAAAAGACCATCTTTTTTAAAAACAAAAATTAACATTAATAATGGCCTGAGGGACTTTCCTGGTGGTCCAGTGGTAAAGAATCCACCTTCCAATGCAGGGGGCATGGGTTTGATCCCTGTTCGGGGAACTAGGATCCCACAGGCCGCAGGGCAACTAAGCCTGTGCGCCACAATTACTGAGCTCGTGCACCTTAACTAGAGAGCCCGCGTGCCGCAAACTACAGAGCCCACGCTCCCTGGAGCCTGCGTGCCACAACTAGAGAGAGAAAACCTGCATCACAACTAAAGAGAAGCTCATGCACCACAACGAAGAACCCTGGTGCTGCAACGAAAGATCTCTCATGCCGCAACGAAGATCCCAGGTGCCTCAACTAAAACCTGATGGAGCTAAAAATAAATAAATAAATGATAAATCTTTAAAACAAAAATAATGGCCTGAAAAAGCCTGAGCCAGTAAGAATTCTTCCTTCATCGTGGAATTTAAAGGAGCAGTTCTGAAAAGAAGTCTGTTGTAAACAAAGAGATTCAATCAAACACAGACAGTATATGACCCAGAAGATTAATAGATCTGCTGAGACAAACGCAAGTTATTTTAGTTACAATGATTTTGTGATGGACCATATGAAATGAGCTGTTTAAATCCAGAAATACACTGCATCCTTATTTTCCTGACCTCCTAATCTAGCCATCTCGTCACAGAAAGAAATAGCTTCTAATATCCAAGGTCCAGAGCAAATTAACGTAAGATCAGCTCAACAAAAAGACAAATTTGCACTGATAACCTCTTGGTTGCCACATCAGTGCTCCTGATGTTGAACCCACAAAAAGTAAGATCAGGGTAAAATTCAATGAATTGTCCATTTTTTTAAAAAAAGTAAGAGTTTTGAAATTTTCTGTATTATTCAATCTGTATTATACTTTTCTTCAGTTAAAAAACCCCATGCCTTAATTTCTTCATGGGTTATCAAATGAATAAAGAAAGTACATTATGACCTTGTAACTTCTACCATCAGGATGTCATTGACTCAAAACACTGGGGAAAAACATAGCACTGCTTCCTGTAATTGATGTGTCTCCTTTTGGTGATGATGCTGTGCATAGATACATAATGTCAGGCAGACCATTTGAGAATATATTCTATAATATAGAATGAGGCACAAATTATAATGAAGCCCTTGTCATCACCCCCGAAACAAGAAGTTTGACAATACATCTCTAGTCATGCCTGTCCATGTGTTCAAATCCCAGGCCTTCTTTGATACCTTAAAAAGTCTAGATTTTTCATTATGCAGCTCTGTAGTGCTTTGGCCTGATATACTGTTTTTTGTTGTTTTTTTAAAATAAATTTATTTATTTTTGGCTGATTTGGGTCTTCGTTGCTGTGCGCGGGCTTTCTCTAGTTGTGGTGAGCAGGGGCTACTCTTCGTTGCGGTGCGTGGGCTTCTCATTGCGGTGGCTTCTCTTGTTGCAGAGCACAGGCTCTAGGCGTGCAGGCTTCAGTAGTTGTGGCTCGCAGGCTCTAGAGTGCAGGCTCAGTAGTTGTGGTGCACGGGCTTAGTTGCTCCGCGGCATGTGGGATCTTCCCAGACTAGGGATCAAACCCGTGTCCCCTGCATTGGCAAGTGGATTCTTAACCACTATGCCACCAGGGAAGCCCCTATACTTATATTGTTGACATAACATGTCCTTCCTGATTCACTCTTAACAACTTTAGGCTAATGAGAAAACATGATTAATTATTAGAGGTATCCTCCCTTTTACTTGGAGATAAGCAGCCTTCCTGATGCCTGAAGTATCCCACCTCCTCTTATTTCAGCATTGATGATTTAGCCACCATGTTAAGGGAAAATATTTATGATGACTAGTGAGGTATCTTAACATTCGCAACCACAGAACCCTTTATCCCATTTCACCCCCATCCCCCATTCCTGCCAGTCCTGGTTCCTGAGCCTGGGGGTAACCTGTCTACCTCATTAATCCCTTCACCTGCCATAAGTCATTTCATGCCCTCCCGGAAAAATCATGACACCTTTTTCCAACTCACCTTCCACTAGTCATTTTTTACTTCTGCGGTAACTCAATGGTACCTTGATTTTAAAAAGAAAATTTAAGCACTACAACTAAAATTCAGGTGTTATTTAAACACAATGCCAGTATGTTTTGATATGTTTATATTGCTCTGTGTTCCATCAAACTAATTATTTATTCAAGATCTGACTACAGTACAATAGAAACTTGAAGTTGTCACAGTAAACCTCCCGAATATTTATCTTCCGTGATGAAATAAATTAAAAAGGCAAGTAAGGAGTAAAACAAACAAATAAGAGGACTGGAGCTTTCTTGCAAGAAATAAAATAGTCTCCCTAGATGTTTTGTTAGCTATCATTCAACACTTTAAAATGGAGCAACCATCTAAACACAGCTTATTGAAACATTTATAAATGTAGAAATGCAAGAATTAAAAACTATTTGTGACCAAATGTACTTGGTAAATCAGGATGTCAGTGAGTGTGTGTTTAGCTCTAAGCCTGGCAGACTAAGAAACCTGGTTTTCGTGTGTGAGACATCCCTGAAGACTGAGAATTTTCCACTGCGCCTCACTTGTGTCCTGTTCCCTGCAGCTGTTTCTCCCCACTCTCTCGCAGGTGACCTTAGCCCCAACTGTCCTTCCCTACCACTCTTGATAAAAATCCAAATTGCCAAAATAATTACTGCTAATCTACAAGAACAATTCCTCCCTCTTCTGAGGACCAGAGCAGTGTTTAACCAACTAATTACTCCCTAAAGTAGCTGAACTTCAGCTAATGTATCTTGCTAATGTTCTATTAAAAAAAGAAAGGTCCTCCCCCCTAAGCCAGAACTCTCCTTCAGAGTCTTCTCTTGCCCAGCATTTCAAATAGCAGCTGACACGAAGGAGGCTCTGGTTGATTTTCTTCCACAGCTGAAAGGTTAAGAGCACCTTCATATTCAGCAGAAGTGGGAGAAGGTGCAGAAGAGATTCACATTCAGTTAACCAAGTTCAGGAAACTGATATATAAAATCATAAGCTGATTTTTAAAAAATCCTTAGACTATAACTGTCAAATAAATCAGAATATGTGTGTCAGTACATGTCTTTTCACAGAAGCCAAATCATAATTATAAGGTCAATTTATTAACTTTCACTAAGAAACAGTTAACATCAGGACAAGATTGCAAGGAAAACATTTTGCCAGGAATTTCACTTCTGCAGAGAGAAGAGAGCTGCATGGAAAATCAAGTATTAACCATAATATTGTTTGGTGATTATAGACTCAGAAAAAAAAATGAATTAGGGAGATGAATCAAATGTTTATTGGCATGGACTAAGAGAATCTGACTCACCCATGGACACAAAGGCTCTGGAATTCCCAGAGTTCACTGGCTGAATGAGGCTCCCTCCCCTTGGACACATTTTACTAACTTTTGCTTTTGAGTATCCTTTTAAATTGCCTCTAGAAAGTCTGCCTTTTCTTATTAAAACATTCTTTCCTTAGAAATGTTAAGCCATTTAATAGGTAAGGGTCCCTTTGGTTTAAAAGCAATTCTAGTTCTTTAAACTAACTGATTAATTATATGTTGATTTCACAGAGTAACTCTCAGAAGGCAATCTTATTTCTTTATTTCCAGGTTCTTGGGGGACATTGCACTATAGCTCCCCAGAACAGATAATGCTATATTTTTAGCACCTATTGTAGTAGGAAGAAAACCAGGTTAGGAGTCAGGAGAGCTGAGTTTTGGTTTAATCTCTCACACTTAACTAGTTTTGTGACCTCGGGCAAGACATAATAATTGCCTTCATTTGGAAAATAAAATAATACCTGCTCTATTTACCTTATAGGGTTGTAGCCAAGTATACTCTATGTCAATATACCTTACTTATCTTTTTCCCCCACCATGAAATATTTACTGACCACTTACTATATTCCATGCTTTGCTCTAAGCACTGAGATAGTGAGGAAAATGCAGACAAATATATCAGTCCACATGGAGTCTATAGTCTAGGTGGATGATAGGTAAGTTATAAGAAGAAAATAAAACAGGAAGGGGGAAAAGGAAATGTCAAGTGGGAATGAGATCACTGCCATTTAAGAGGAGTGACAAGGGAAGATCTCCCTTAGAAGAAGCTTTCTGAGAAAAGAACTGAAGAAAGTAAGAATTGGCCAGATGGGTACACATTGGAAAAGTTAATGAGGCAGAGCCAATAGCTAATGCATAGACTCTGGGGTAAAAGCCAGGATCACTTGCATGAAAAAGCAAGAAAGTAAATGAGGACTTGGCAGGTGTATTAGGAGAGAAGTCAGAGATGTGTTAGGCACTGGTGCTGATGTGAGAATAAACTGAAGGGTGCAAGGACAGAATTAGAGAGACCTGTCGTGACGATTTTGCCATAATCCAGGTGAGAGATAGTGATTGCCTGAACTTTTGACCTTGGGCAGTGGCAAAGAAGATGAATATAATCTAGATATATTCTGAAAATAGAAGAGTTATGTTTTCAACAAGAATTGGATGAGATTAGAGAAAGAAAGATGTACAAGATCAATCAAAGTTTTCAGGCCTAAGTAAATAAAAAATTGTGGATGGAGAGGGTTTCAGGAAGGAAAGTAGAAATATTAGTAGTTCAGGTTGGAGCATATTAATTTTGAGATTCCTGTTGGACATTGAAACGAAATATTGAGTCAATAGTTTTGGAAGTTGAAGGAAGAATTCCAGGCTTCAGATATAACTTTGGTGACTATCAACATATAGAGAGGGCGGCTAAAGCCATGAGAATCACTGAGATCACCTGGTAAGCACATTTGCATAGAAAATGAGAAAATTCAAATGCCATGAGTAGGGGCACTTCAAAATATAGGGTTTGGGCAAGAAGGTGAAACCAGAACATATATCAAAGAAGGAGTAGCTGGGAAGACAGGAGAAAGACAATGCAAGAATAATGTCTTGGAATCCAACAAGGAAGAAAGCATATCAAGGAAGAAAGTGCATCAAAGTGTATCATCTGGATCAAATGCTGATTATGGGTCTATTAAGATGAATACTCAGACATGGCCATCAGATTTAGTAACATGGAGGTCACCATGGTGCATGATAAAGGCAGTTTGGGTAAAAGGCTGGGGAAAAAAATGCTGGGTTTTAGAGTAGACTCAGGAAAAAAATCAGAATGAAATTGCAGACAAAAAAATACAAATAAGAAGGAGAGATAAGGAGAGAATTGATAAAAATAAAAGTTCTTTGTGTGTGTATGTGTGTTTAATGGGAAAAATAAACATAATCATGTATGGATGGGAACCATGTAGATAAGAGGGAAAAAGAGAAACATTGCTGCAGCAATGTTTTCAGAACAAAGAAGGGCAAATTATGATGTTTGTTTATTTATTAATGTATAATCAGAAACAGCCTAAGGTATGGAATATAAGATATTTATATTACAGTTGTTTTGGTTTGTGATGGCGTCTGTTTTTCTTGACAGACCATAAGATGAGTCAAATATGAAACTTAAGGTTGTGTGGTGTCCTTGGAATTAAAGCAGCCTTTTCATGAGTTTTCTCTCCATAGTTTCCTAGACTCCACTGAAATGTAACTTTTCCTGAGAGGACTCAATCAAGTTACATCACTCTAACCTTCTGACCAACCAACAACCTTATAGTAGGGAGAATTCTAAAGAAATCCCTGAAATAGTTGCTTCTACTGGTTAATCAATCGGGTACTGCTATGGAGGGACTTTGCAGGTGAAATTAAGGTTATGGACTGACTTTAAAATAGGGGGAGGAGGACACGAAATTCATGTCGCCACACAACTAGGGCACCTACCAGGCACCGGTGGGGGACCATGGACACCTAAGAGGACGGGAGGAACCCCCAGCAACCGGGTAGGACATGGGGCATGGGGGGAGTGAGGGGGGGGAGGAGAAGTGGAGGCGAGACTGGACCGGCACCCCTGAGGGGTGGCTCGGGGAGAGGAAGAGTTCCTACACCCAGCAGGACCCACCCACAGTTAAGGGTCAGGCAGCGATGGGGGAGACCCTGTGGGGGGGGGGGCGGTGCAGAGGAACAGAAGGGAATGCAGCCAGTGCCTTCCCTGTCCACCTAGGCACTGTGGAGCCTGTTGGGCTCCCAGGCCTAATCCTCTGCCGTCGGAGCCTCCCTCCTGCTGCAGAGCCCAAGCCCTGCCACTAACCACCACCCAGGGCCCCACCTCTACACTCGGAGACCCCCTCCAAAACCCCCTGCAACTGCACTAGGCCTAAACGCCACCCACGCAACCTCACCCAGGGCCTTATCTCCAAACTCTGGAACTCCACACTCTGGAGGTCCCCCTTTGAACGTGCTGCCTCTCCCCTTCTGCACAGGTCCTAAGCAGAGTCCCCACACCATGCTTAAATGTCACCCCCCTGCCTAGGCCCTGCCCTACCCTAAACACTGCCTCTGCCTAAACCCCGCCCCTGCCTAAGTTCCACCCCTGCCTAAACTCCGCCCCCCATAGCCAAGGCCTTTTTTTTTTTTTTCTTCTTCTTTCAGGTTCGGGTTCTGTTTTACCTTGTTGTTGATTCATTATATATATTTTTTCCAATAAATCTTTTATTTTTCTAATTTTATTTTATTCTTTATACTTTGTTATGGTTCTGCTCCTCTTGGCTAGTTCCCCTTTTTTTAAAAAATTTTTTCATTTTTCTATTGTGGTTTGGTTTTACCTTGTTTCAGTTGTTTCAATTATATTCTTATTTTTCTTATATATTTTTTATCTTTCTAATTTTATTTTACTAATATTAATCAGAGTGAGGCCTCTCAGAGATCCTCATCTCGGCACCAAGACCTGGCTCTATCCAACTGCCTGTAAACTCCAGTGCTGGATGCCTCAGGCCAAACAACCAGTAAGACAGGAATACAGCCCCACCCATCAAAAAAAAAAAAAAGAAATGGCAAAAACATATGTTACAGACAACGGAGCAAGGTAAAAACCTACAGGACCAAATAAATGAGAGGAAATGAAAAAGAATTCAGAGTAATGATAGTAAAGATGATCCAAAATCTTGGAAATGCAATAGAGAAAATACAAGAAACGTTTAACAAGGATCTAGGAGAACTAAAGAGAAAACAAACAGTGATGAACAACATAATAACTGAAATTAAAAATACTCTAGAAGGAATCAAGAGCAGAATAACTGAGGCAGAAAAATGGATAAGTGAGCTAGAAGATAAAATGGTGGAAATAACTGCCAGGGAGAAAAATAAGAAAAAGGAATGGAAAGAACTGAGGACAGTCTCAGAGACCTCTGGGACAACATTAAATGCACCAGCATTCAAATTACAGAGGTCCCAGAAGAAGAAGAGAAAAAGAAAAGGTCTGAGAAAATATTTGAAGAGATTATAGTGGAAAACTTCCTTAACAGGGGAAATACTCAATCAAGTCCAGGAAGTGCAGAGAGTCCCATACAGGATAAACCCAAAGAGAAACATGCCGAGACACATATTAATGAAACTATCAAGAACCAATTACACAGAAAAATATTAAAAGCAGCAAGGGAAAAGCAACACATAACATACAAGGGAATCCCCATAAGGTTAACAGCTGATCATTCAGCAGAAACTCTGTAAGCCAGAAGGGAGTGGCAGGACATATTTAAAGTGATGAAGGAAAAAAACCTAAACCAAGATTACTCTACCCAGCAAGGATCTCATTCAGAT
>NC_041214.2:130444384-130533377 GCF_002837175.3 Physeter macrocephalus
CGCAGGCTCAGCGGCCATGGCTCACGGGCCCAGCCGCTCCGCGGCATGTGGGATCCTCCCAGACCGGGGCGCGAAGCCGGTTCCCCTGCATCGGCAGGCAGACGCGCAACCACTGCGCCACCAGGGAAGCCCCTATTTTACTTTTTATTTTCTGTTATTATACTGCTCCTTTTCTTCTTTTCTTTTTTTTTTTTTTTTTTGCTGTGCTATGAGGCTTCTGGGATCTTGGTTCCCAGGCCGGAGGTTGACTCCAAGCTCCTGTGGTGCGAGCTCAGAGCCCAAACAGATGGACTAACAGAGAACCTCAGACCCCAGGGAATATTAATCAGAGTGAGGCCTCTCAGAGATCCTCATCTCGGCACCAAGACCTGGCTCTATCCAACTGCCTGTAAACTCCAGTGCTGGATGCCTCAGGCCAAACAACCAGTAAGACAGGAATACAGCCCCCCCCATCAAAAAAAAAAAAAAGAAATGGCAAAAACATATGTTACAGACAACGGAGCAAGGTAAAAACCTACAGGACCAAATAAATGAGAGGAAATGAAAAAGAATTCAGAGTAATGATAGTAAAGATGATCCAAAATCTTGGAAATGCAATAGAGAAAATACAAGAAACGTTTAACAAGGATCTAGGAGAACTAAAGAGAAAACAAACAGTGATGAACAACATAATAACTGAAATTAAAAATACTCTAGAAGGAATCAAGAGCAGAATAACTGAGGCAGAAAAATGGATAAGTGAGCTAGAAGATAAAATGGTGGAAATAACTGCCAGGGAGAAAAATAAGAAAAAGGAATGGAAAGAACTGAGGACAGTCTCAGAGACCTCTGGGACAACATTAAATGCACCAGCATTCAAATTACAGAGGTCCCAGAAGAAGAAGAGAAAAAGAAAAGGTCTGAGAAAATATTTGAAGAGATTATAGTGGAAAACTTCCTTAACAGGGGAAATACTCAATCAAGTCCAGGAAGTGCAGAGAGTCCCATACAGGATAAACCCAAAGAGAAACATGCCGAGACACATATTAATGAAACTATCAAGAACCAATTACACAGAAAAATATTAAAAGCAGCAAGGGAAAAGCAACACATAACATACAAGGGAATCCCCATAAGGTTAACAGCTGATCATTCAGCAGAAACTCTGTAAGCCAGAAGGGAATGGCAGGACATATTTAAAGTGTTGAAAGGGAAAAACCTACAACCAAGATTACTCTACCCACAAGGATCTCATTAAGATTCAATGGAGAAATCAAAAGCTTTACAGACAAGCAAAAGCTATGAGAATTCAGCACCACCAAACCAGCTTTACAACAAATGCTAAAGGAATTCCCCTAAGTGTGAAACAAGAGAAGAAAAAGACCCACAAAAACAAACCCAAATCACTTACTAAAATGGTAATAGGAACAGACATATTGATAATCACCTTGAATGTAAATGGATTAAATGCTCCAGCCAAAAAAATAGACTAGATGAATGGATACAAAAACAAGACCTTTATATATTCTGTCTACAAGAGACCCACTTCAGACCCAGGGACACATACAGACTGAAAGTGAGGGGATGGAAAAGGCATTCATTGCAAATGTAAACCACAAGAAACCTGGAGTAGCAATACTCATATCAGGTAAAATAGACTTTAAAATAAAGACTGTTTCAAGAGATAAGGAAGGACACTACATAATGATCAAGGGATCAATCCAAGAAGGAAGCATAGCAATTACAAATATTTATGCACCCAACATTGGCGCATCTCAATACATAAGGCAAATGATAACAGCCATAAAAGGAGAAATTGATAGTAACACAATAATAGTGGGAGACTTTAACACCCACTTACACCAATAGATAATCCAGACAGAAGATAAATAAGGAAACACAAGCTTTAAATGACACAATAGACCAAGCAGACTTAATTGATATTTTTAGGACATTCCACCTGAAAGTGGAAGAATACACTTTCTTCTCAAGTGCACATGGAACGTTCTCGAGAATGATGACTTCTTGGGTCACAAATCAAGCCTTGGAAAATTTAAGAAAACTGAAATCATATCAAGCATCTCTTCCGACTACAACGCTATGAGATTAGAAATCAATTACAGGAAAAAAAAACTAAAAAACACAAGCACAAGGAGGTTAAATAATCAAGGGATCACTGAAGAAATCAAAGAAGAAATTAAAAAATACCTAGAAACAAATGACAACCAAAATACGAGGATCCAAAACCTATCGGATGCAGCAAAAGCAGTTCTAAGAGGGAAGTTCATAGCAATTCAAGCTCACCTCAAGAAACAAGAAAAATCTCAAAAAACAATCTAAACTTACACCAAAGCAACGAGAAAAAAGAAGAACAAAGAAAACCCAAATTTAGAAGAAGGAAAGAAATCATAATGATCAGAGCAGAAATAAATGAAATTGAAGGGAACAACAGCAAAGATCAATAAAAGTAAAAGCTGGTTCTTTGAGAAGATAAACAAAATTGATAAATGTTTAGGCAGACTCATCAAGAAGTAAAGGGAGAGGACTCAAATTAATAAAATTAGAAATGAAAAAGGAGAGATTACAACTGACACTGCAGAAATACAAAAGATCATGAGAGAGAACTACAAGCAACTATATGCCAATAAAATGGACAACCTGGAAGAAACAGACAAATTCTTCAACAGATACAACTTTCCAAGACTGAACCAGGAAGAATTAGAAAATATGAACAGACCAATCACAGGTAATGCAATTGAAGAATATAAGCAAATCAATCAATGTGATACACCATATTAACAAATTGAAAGAGAAAAACCATATGATCATCTCAATTGATGCAGAGAAAGCTTTTGACTAAATTCAACACCCATTTATGATAAAAACCCTGCAGATAGTAGGCATAGAGGGAACTTTCTCAACATAATAAAGGCCATATATGACAAACCCACAGCCAACGTTGTCCTCAATGGTGAAAAACTGAAACCATACCCACTAAGATCAGGAACAAGACAAGGTTGCCCACTCTCACCACTATTTTTCAACATAGTTTTGGAAGCTTTAGCCACAGCAATCAGAGAAGAAAAAGAAATAAAAGGAATCCAAATCAGAAAAGAAGAAGTAAAGCTGTCACTCTTTGCAGATGAGATGATACTATACATAGAGAATCCTAAAGATGCTACCAGAAAACTACAGAACTAATCAATGAGTTTGGTAAGGTTGCAGCATACAAAATTAATGCACAGAAATCTCTTGCATTCCTATACACTAACAACGAAAGATGAGAAAGAGAAATTAATGAAATGATCCCATTTACCATCACAACAAAAAGAATAAAATACCTAGGAATAAACTTACTTAAGGAGGCAAAAGACCTGTACTCAGAAAATTATAAAACACTGATGAAAGAAATCAAAGGTAACATGAACAGATGGAGAGATATACCATGCTCTTGGGCTGGAAGAATCAGTATTGTGAAAATGACCATACTACCCAAAGCAATCTATAAGTTCAATGCAATCCCTAGCAAATTACCAATGGCATTTTTCACAGAACTAGAACAAGAAATTTTATAATTTGTATGGAAACACAAAAGATCCTGAATAGCCAAAGCAATCTTAAGAAAGAAAAAAGGAACTGGAGGAATCAGTCTCCCTGACTTCAGACTATACTACAAAGCTACAGTAATCAAGACAGTATGGTACTGGCACAAAAAAAGAAACATAGATCAATGGAACAGGATAGAAAGCCCAGAGATAAACCCACACACATATGGTCACCTTAGCTTTGACTAAAGAGGCAAGAATACACAATGGAGAAAAGACAGCCTCTTCAATAAGTGGTGCTGGGAAAACTGGACAGATACATGTAAAAGAATGAAATTAGAACACACCCTAAGACCATACACAAAAATAAACTCAAAATGGGTTAAAGACCTAAATGTAAGTCCAGACACTATCAAACTCTCTTAGAGGAAAACATAGGCAGAACACTCTATGACATAAATCCAGCAAGATCCTTTTTGACCCACCTCCTAGAGGAATGGAAATAAAACCAAAAATAAACAAATGGGACCTAATGAAATGTAAAAGCTTTTTCACAGCAAAGGAAACCATAAAGAAGACCAAAAGACAACCCTCAGAATGGGAGAAAATATTTGCAAACGAAGCAACTGACAGAGGATTAATCTCCAAAATATACAAGCAGCTCATGCAGCTCAATATCAAAAAAACAAACAACCCAATCCACAAATGGACAGAAGACCTAAATAGACATTTCTCCAAAAAAGATACACAGATTGCCAACAAACACATGAAAGGATGCTCAACATCACTAATCATCAGAGAAATGCAAATCAAAACTACAGTGATGTATCACCTCACACCAGTCAGAATGGCCATCTTCAAAAAATCTACAAACAAAAAATGCTGGAGAGGGCGTGGAGAAATGGGAACCCTCTTGCACTGTTGGTGGGAATGTAAATTGATACAGCCACTATGGAGAACAATATGGAGGTTCTTTAAAAACCTAAAAATAGAACAACCATATGACCCAGCAATCCCACATATACCCTGGGCATATACCCTGAGAAAACCATAATTCAAAAAGACACATGTACCACAATATTCACTGCAGCACTATTTACAATAGCCAGGACATGCACATAACCTAAATGTCCATCAACAGATGAATGGATAAAGAAGATGTGACACATATATACAATGGAAATATTACTCAGCCATAAAAAGGAATGAAACTGAGTTATTTGTAGTGAGGTGGATGGACCTAGAATCTGTCATACAGAGTGAAGTAAGTCAGAAAGAGAAAAACAAATACCATATGCTAATACATATATATACGGAATTTTAAAAAGCGGTACTGATGAACCTAGTGGCAGGGCAGGAATAAATACGCAGACATAGGGAACAGACTTGAGGGCACAGTGGGGGAAGGGAAGCTGGGATGAAGTGAGGGTAGCATCGACATATATACACTACCAAATGTAAAATGGTTGGCTAGTTGAAAGCTGCTTCATAGCACAAGGAGATCAACTTGATGCTTTGTAACGACCTAGAGGGATGTTATAGGGATGGTGGGAGGGAGGTTCATGAGGGAGGGAGTATGGGGATATATATATATATATATATATATAAATATAGCTGATTCACTTTGTTGTACAGTAGAAACTAACACAACACTGTTAAGCATTTATACACCAGTAGAAATGTGGGGAAAAAAATAGGGGAATTACCCTGGATTATCTAGTTAGGCCCAGTATAATCACATGGCCTTTAAGGCAGAGAAGGCTAGGTAGAAGGAGATTCAGAAAGATTCTAAGTTTGAAAGGACCCAACCCCCTGTTGCTGGCTTTGAAAATGGAGGAGATGGGCCACAGGACAAGGAATGCTGACACCTCTAGATGGTAAGAACCACCCCTTCCCCACAACACACACACACACACACACACACACACTTCCACTCCCATTGTCAACAGCAAACAAGGAAATGGGAAGCTCAGTCATGGAACTGCAAGAAATTGAATTCTGCCATGAAACTGAATGATCTAAAACACAGATTCATCCCTAGCGCTTCCAGAAAGAAATGCACACTTGCCAGCACCTTGATTTTGGTCATGTGAAATCCAAAGCAGAGGACCAGCTGAGCCTGGTCTTCTGACCTACGGAACTGTGCAATAATAAATAGGTGTTTTAATCCACTGAATTTGTGGTAAATTGTTATGTAGCAATAGAACATTAATAAAACCCTATTTCCAAATGCTGCTCACTGGTACTAAAAAAATAGCTGATGTTGTAAGAGTGGAATGAGGGGTAATAAAACTAGAACCAGGTAGTAAGTTGATATTCCATTCCATTAGCAGTACAGTTGAAGGAATAATCATAATTGTACTTATAACTGTAGACCTCATGAAGCTTAAATGTACATTTAACTTAAAATTATAACTTGCATTTGTTGTAGAGGAGATTACACTTTGACCTATAAATATTTAAATTATATTGAACAATGTAGCCTAAATATATCAAATACAAGCTAAGACTTAAAGATCATTACATATTTAATCATGTAAACTCCTCCTAAATACAAAAGTATCTAATGTTTGATCGAAAGTAATGTAAGACTGGTGATTTGGTTTTAAATGACACAGGATATGATGTGCTTGTACTAAAATTAGCACAATAATAATGAGACACATTAATATACGACAGCCAAAGAACCAACCAATAATAAGTGCAATTGCAGGATGTACCATGTTAGCCACTATAGAACAGCATAATTAACATTTAACCGACATTAACTGGCAAATAATGTGGCTAACATTTTAACATAGACCAAATTAACTGTTAATTGGTTGAAAAGATTATTACAGTAATGAATTGAAGAGAATACTGGAAAATAATCACCATCAATTATGCTGGACAAAGTCTTCATAATTTATTCTCTGCATATATTTTCACCTTTTGATTTACAGTTATTTAATATCATTATTCTGTTAAGTAAAGCTAATTTAAGTACCTGGTCAGAAGAAAGACATCATTTTGTAAGTGTTTACTTTAGAAACCAGATATGGTATTAAGGTTCAAAGATAATTATGTCAGTTACTGGTTAAAAGCGACAATTAACTAGGGATTTTTTTTTTTTTGCATCAATTCCATGAGTACAATATCAAGATTATTTGTTTAAATACTAAAAATACTATTTCTCCCTGTGGTGCCAGCTTCCAAGATGGCCACCAATTATCTTCATCTGCTACTATTTACGTCCTTAGATAGTCCTCTCCCACACTGAACAGGGCTGACCTGTGTGAACAGTACCATTACGTAAACGTGAGGGTGTGTGACTGCCAAGTGTAAGTCATAAATGACATTGCTATTTCTACCTGATCTTGGTTCGCTCCAGGAGAAGCCAGGTGCCATGCTGTGAGGACACACACGCAGCCCCATGAAGCTGCCTCCGAGGGAGAAACTGAGGTCTCCTGCAAACGACCATGATCAACTCAGCAGTCATGTGAGTAAACCACATTGGATACAGATCCTCCACTCAGTCAAGCCAGTTTAGATGAAACCAGCCCTTACTGACATCTTGACTAACACCTCATAGCAGTTTTTATGCTTTTTGGGGGAGAGGGTTCCCAAACCAGAACCCCCAATTCTTGACCCATATAAACGGAAGAAGAATGAACGCTTATTGCTGTTTGAAGCCTCTAAGCTTTGGGGTAATTTGTCATGCCTCAACAGGCAACAAATACA
Organism: Physeter macrocephalus; assembly: GCF_002837175.3. Lineage (NCBI taxonomy): Eukaryota > Metazoa > Chordata > Mammalia > Artiodactyla > Physeteridae > Physeter > Physeter macrocephalus. The sequence goes on from NC_041214.2 coordinate 130,451,629, forward strand.
CTTGCACTCAAAGATGGATAATCACAATGCTCTTCAGGATAGTTTAATGGGTAAGGAATAATACAACAAAACAAAACAGAATGTTAGAGTATAAAGGAAGTAAAAACAAGTTTTAATATGGACATTTTCAAATGTAAATGACATTAGGAAGAACCTTATAACAGACTCCCAAGTACCTACTACCCATGTTTAACATCCATCAGATCTCTTATGGATCTAGTGCCCCTCTGCCCATCTCACTTATTGCTCTTGTTTTTTTTATTGCCCCACTTTTTTCTTCTGTATTGTAAAGCAAGGTCCACACATACTATTGTATTTTAAGAAAGAATATTTTTATGTATTAAGGAAATTTTTCCATTTGCCTGGATCTTTACATGGCTGACTCTCCTGTTATTCCAGTTTTAAGTGGAACATCACTTTTTCATCATCTTCTAGGAAAACATCTCAGACCACCATAGGAGGAGCACTATGTCCCTATGTAAAGGTCATTTTTTGTATTCTTTGCATGTACAACTCTTGATCACTTACTTAATCATTTATTGTCCCCTCCCCCTAAAAAGTCAGCTTGAAAACAAGGATTTTATTCTTGTCTACTACTCAACACCAAGCCATATAACTTGGAACCTGAGAAGCTCAATTAAAAAATAACTTAAGAATGTTTCTTTGTCTTCATCTCATTCAGCACACTGGTGATACTCTCTTTTTCATCCATGTATTTGCTTTGTACTTGCCATTCCCTTTGCCTGCTGTTTACTCCCTTTCTTTCTTCAACTGCAATCTCACGTTCATGATCAGAAGTTATCACCATTGAAAAGTCACTAATATACAAAGGATATTTATTTCAATAGCAAATTATGTTAAGCACTTAACATATTGCTCTGAAACTCTCTTTCTTGCCCACTCTGAGATGCTAAAGGGCAGAATGTTGTTAGATTATTCCTTACATCCTATACTTCTTGGTCTGCACTCCTTATGCATGTAGTTGGGCACTTCATCAGTGGGAAATATACAAATATATGGATTCATGAATGATGAATGAAATCAGTGTTCAAGCTATTGTACTCTTTTAAGATAATAAAAGAGATCACAGCTAGAACATATAACATCCTTTAATATTTAAAATGCATTTTGTAGTTTACTAGAATTAATATGAGCATATGATGAAGATTAAGAGAATACTTCAACTCATGGTTGAAGATACAGGTAGTCTAACTCTACAAATATCTCTTATAGCTTCATGTGAAGAGAAAAAAATGCTCTCTCTTGCTTACACAACTCAAACTGTATCAAAGGTCTTGTTAAGGACTGAACTACATCCGCTCCCACATAATTCATATGTTGAAACCCTAACCGCAAATGTGACTGGATGTGAAGATTTGGTTTTTAGGAATTAATTACAGTTAAATAAGGTCATACGGGCAAGGTACTCTTCCAACAGAACTGTGTGAGGACACAGCGAGAAGGCCCCGTCTGTAAGCTAGGAAGAGATCTCTCATCAGAATCTGACCACATTGGCAAACTGATCACAGACTTCCAGTGTCCAAAATTGTGAGAAAATAAATTTCTGTTGTTTAAGCCACCCAATCTATGACATTTTGCCATGGCAGCTGGAGCTGACTAATACAGTACTTTAAAGGCAAACACTGTATGAGGAACACAGTGATGGGCTTTGTGGAACAGATATATGGTCTCCAACATAAAGGCATTTACAAGGAGGGACAGAGTGACTACACCAATAAGAATCACGTGTGTTTTGGGTCAGGGGGGTGGGGGGATGTGTTCCCCCAAAATGATTTAACAAAAGGGGCCAAATGGAGAGTCAGGGAGAAAGGTTCAGCAAGGGTGTGACACCATATGGACTAGTAAATGGGGAGTGGACTTCTTGGACTCCAAGGGGCCTCCTGGTGTCCCTCAGGGTACAGCAGAGATATTCAGGTGCAATAATATAGAAAACATGTTCAGATACTTAAGTTTATACTCATACATGTATGTAACTGTCTAGTTACAAAGGAATACTTCTCTCTACAACAATTATGGACTATTTTATTTTTTTAAATCAACTCTGGAAATTTCAACTAGAGCAGACGGTCTGTTTTTGTTTTACAGTAACCTCACACAGTGCTTTCAATCCAGGTGTTGAGAGAACAGAACTGACACATCCTATGCTTCCTAGACTTTAATGATGCCCAGAGCTTTCATTTTCTTTTACACACTGACAATGGAAAACATGGTCTCCTTATGTACAACATAAAATCTAATAAAGTATCCAGCTGTTCTTTCCCTGGTGATTTCTGCTGCTTCTAGCTGAGGTATAGTAATGTCAAATTTTCATGAAAAGGGTTAGAAAACATACTGTATAATTGTACCATGCCGGAATATCCATAGTACATTTGCCTTTTTCTTTGTGCCTGTCTTTCTATATCAAATACATGCACAGAAGCTTTATTTCCCAGTGGCTTAAACCTACAAGATAATGCATATTCTTAATATCCACCTCTTTCTACACTGCTCTCTCTTGCAATATTCCAAGAATATGCTTTCTTTGTTTTATTTCTTCTGTCTCAAACTACAAATGCATCTGTTTCTTAATAATGCAGAGATGAAAAGAACTAGAAATATGTTTATAATTATTTTAAGATTGCCTTAATCAGAATAAGAATACAACCACTCATGTTCCACGTTGACTCTGAAAAATTCTGCAAAGTCCATTTCACAAAGCACAACCACGCTTACTAGTATTGTTTTAGGTGTGATGCTAGATTGTAATGATCAATACTACACTTTTGCAACACTATCACATGTAATTCAGTATCTATAGAATATTATTATCCTCTTAGGTAAAACGAATCCTTGAGAAATATTTAAAAGTGTGAGAAAATTAGTTTTCATTATATGACGTGATGCTGCTTCACCAGACACAAAATACCACTTCCCCAGTCCCATCGGCCACTGGGCTTTGAATGTCTGAGGGCAAGCCCAAAGACCCAATGGCAGTAAAAATAAATTCGATTTAATGTGTTGAATGTTTTAGGGCTTAAAATTACAAGAACTATAACTATGTAAAAAGCTGTTTCAGGAAAATTTAAATCTACAATCAAGATCTCCTCTTCCATTTGGTCTGATCTGGTCATTCTAGGTATGGTAGATTCCCCTGTGATTGAAGAAAAGGCCAGATACATAATGATTTTTTGTTCTTATCAGTATCCCCAAAGTGGCAGGCTTTGAGAGTTAACCCCTTGTATTTTGATGCTCAAGCAATAGGGTCAGCAAACTTTTTCTGTTAAGAATCAGCAAAGATTAATATTTTAGGATTTGGGGGCCACACAGTTGTAGCACAAAGCAGCCGTAAACAATATGCAAAGTATATTTATTTTTGGGTACCAAAATTTAAATTTCATGTAATTTTCCTATGTTACATAGTATTTGATTTTTTGTCCACCATTTAAAAATATAAAGAGCATATCTAACTCATGGTTGGCCAGGTTTGGTCCACAGACTGTAGTTTACTAATCCCAGCTTTAGCACTGAATAAGTGACAACACCTCAGAATCTAAAGCTGAATTTTTATTTTTTATTTCTGTATTTATTTTAGCCTAGCTATCTTTGGGATCATCAAAAGGGTTAGCTACTGATTGTCAAACTGTCACTAGCTACCATGTGGAATGCATTCTTACAGTTAGGTCACTAGTATTACATTTAGTAACCTGTCTGGTATGATCTGGAACTTCCTAGGCAAGATCTGACCGCTCGTTTATAAACAAAAGCTAGCCAACAAAAAGGACTTAAATGAATTTAAACATATGGTGCCTGTGAAAAGGAATGACCTGAACTGGGTCTTCTTAATAGTCTGCGTCCTACGCTAGCTAATGAAATAGACCCTAAATACATTTCTGAAAAAGGTGATTTGTCTTTCTATGTCCAATTTTTACCTCATTCTACCAGAGAACTCAACAGTGCAAACCAGCAATGAACAATGATTTAAAAATACAACCATGGACTCCTACAAGTATCAAAGAATCAAAATCACTTACCTAATTGGAAAACAAAGAGCAAAGTCATTTGAAATCAATCAGCAATCATTGTTTCCAAATCCGTGTTAGAAGATGTGAAAGAAAAGGAAAGAGAATATTTCATTAAGATATTTTCTTCAGAAAGTGACTTCTACACAGTCATATTACTAATTCTATTGCTAATAAACCACCACTGTTTGGAAAACCAACTGGAAGCATTCTTTTATTGTTCTCTTTACCACTCATTACAAAGAAATGATTTTAGAAATATCTGATAAAAACCCGTACAGCACTTGTACAGCTAATATGAATTGAGCAGTCTTACCACTTATGATAGCAAGTAACATAGGACAGCTTTGAAAATCACTTGAATGACATCTTTATCTGAATATCAGCAGGGAAAGGGCCAGGGTGGAAATTATACAATGAGAAGGAAATTGAACAATTCAGATATGTTTATGGAAAGCTTGCAACTTGGGGCATCTCATTTGTCATCAAATAAAGCTGTTACTCATGATGTGCAGCAACAATAAAAAGTAGCTGTCTGGTATAAAAATTTTGCCAGCAGAGCAAATTCAGGCAAATAAGCAGTTTTCAAACAAATGCACTGAAGAGGAAAGAAAAAAAAAAATAAGCCTATAGAATGTTTGTATGTATGCTTGCCTCTCCAACTCTGTCTTTAACACACACGATGACGCCTAAAGCCAGCAATTCATGAGTAGGTCATTATTCCCTAAAACATATATTTTCGTTCTATGTAAAGGCCATGATAATAATGGTGTCTTCCTGCAGACCTAAAAGATGACATAAATTTTAAAAGACTACCTAAAGATACAAAAAAACTGAAAAGTGTCTTTTCTTTCATTCAATGGATTACTTTAATGCTATACTGACCAGGATCATCTCTTGCATTTTGAGGTGATCAGATATTGTCCCCACACGTAGGTTTCACTAAGATTTCCCATTCAGAGCATCAACACGGCTCCAAAGATTTCTTGGTAAAGGCTGAGATTCAAGTACTCAAAACTTTATTTCCACATGAAGAAGACAGTGAAACACATCTGAAACTTTCAAGCTCACCACACTTTTCTTCATTATCTGAACATTTCAACATCTTCTTGGTTAAAATTAGCTGTATAGCCAAATTATCTCAATCATAAACTCGTGCTCAAATTCTCTTTGCTCATTTAATCAGTCAACATTTAGTAGGTTAACTGCAGATTTTCTTCTAACCCTGACCTAATCCTGGAGGCACCTACTTTAACAATATGGGCCACACCCATGTTTTAAAAAAGTATGATTTTAAAAAGGTATTATTTTTTACTATTTGCCAAAATAATAAAGGAAAGAAAAGCTGTCTCTATGTCCCCATCTTCCCACCAGGAAAAAGTAAATACATTATAAATGATTAAGTATCTCACAAAGGATTAAGTAAATACATTATAAATGATTAAGTAACCCGGTATTTGTTCTACCAGGATACTCCTCTAATATGGAAAATTAAATGAGCATTTTGGGATGGTACTAGGGACTCACCTCTAGCACTGTTTCTATTATTAGACATGCAATTCCAAAACAAATCAATTCTTTCAATACATTAGCTTTATTATTCTAGCCTCACTTATCAGTGAAATATGGAATCAAACAATTATTTAAATACTTTACTCAAGAGAAATGGAACAGTTTAGAAAAAATGGCATTGCTCTTTTAGTATCAAACACCAGATACTTAATAACTAAGCATATTGAAAACGATATCTTCATTCAGTTGTTGTATTCTGTGGTTCCTTAAAGATCTTTGTCTGTTTTTTTTTCCTCTTTTCCTTTTACAAGGTAAAATAAATTTTTTAAAAATAATCACCACAACATTGCCTCACTGCTCTGTATCAACGACGTTCATGTGTTTTGCTTTCTGCATTTTATCTTTGGAGTCATTTATCTGAAATGCATGAGCTTTATAGTCTTCTTGATGTTCATCTGCTCCTTTTTCAACCCCTCTCTAGTGAGGTCATGATGATCATGTCTGAGATCTCATGAACAGGTCCAGAACAACCAGATGTGGGGTCTGACCAAAGCAAGGGAGGAGCAGATGGCATCTAAAAACAAAGTGCATTTCCATAAAAATATCCCAAATAATGAGAACTGGAAGAAACCCAATGTGGAAACTCTGACGTTAAATACTTCCTCCAAACAAAGATTTTTCCTAATCCCCCAGATCAAAATAAGATATGAGCTCTAGCTTGTTTGAACATTAAAAATAGGTCTGTGGTCCCCCTTCCTGATGCCTGTTTTCTAAAACTTAGCTTTAGAATTGGAAATAACCACATTTTCTTTGTTTTACCCAAGTATATTATTACTGACCATAGTTGTTTATTGGGAATCTAAATGTTCAGTGGAATGTTTCAAGGATGCTGAGGTTAAACTTCAACCAATACTTAATGATTTATTATTTAGTAAAACAATTTTGATTACATTGGTTTGTGGAGTCAAGTTTGAGGGTTTTCTGGCAAAAAAAACAGAAATTGACTAATAAAGTCATTTCGGATAAACACGTTTTACTGATTATGCATACATTTAAAAGACTCTACCATTTCATACTGGAAAGTAATACAAAGACTTTTCTCCCCTAATATTTGCAACATGTTCTTAAAAGAAATGAATTCAGAACCAAGATTAGTAAATGCTTATGTGATCCCAGAATCAATTTGCTTTGTGATGTTTTTATTTAATGTTTTGTGTGGACCTAAGGAATAGCTTTTTTGGACAGGCTATGCAACTTGCAAGTTAACTGCTAGGTTCAAATAAAATAAAGTAACAAATACAGGAAACATAATTAACATAATTCATCTCAAAAAAGGTAGTTTGTTATTACATTTTAAGTACTTTTTAAAAGTACAGTGAACTCATCTCAAGTTCAGTTAACGTAATATATTTCAACATGAACATAATTTGTGGTACAAACTCACTAACTTTTGAACATGAATAGCCTTTGTAATAAAAACTTCCTAATTTTCTTTTTGGTCTTAAGGATGAACAGAATTGGCTCTCTCATTCCCAGCTTAATATTTTAGGAGACTAATCTTGGAGAAGAAATGTCATTATTCTTAGAGCAAAGTTTTTCCTTCTAAGAAAAAAGCAATGTACCTTCTGATAATTGTGCCTGGCCTATGGATGGAAAAGGTAAACTGTTCACCTTTGAAAGAAAAAAAAAAAGACATTTTTAGGGCTCCCCGATTTGTCTTTGTGTTAGCACCTCTTAAGAAATAGTAGTTGACATTCTAATGGCTAGAAATTGCTGATATTCATTCAGAAAGTAAACAATTTCTTCCAGACATAAAAATCAACCCTTTAAATTATTTGTCCCACACAAACTTAAGATGAAACTTCATCTCTTGGGGACCATCTCTCCTCCTTTCTCTTTTTATAGAACTTGTATTTCCAAGTATTTGTTGGACAAAGATATCACCTCATCCTGGAGACATGCTAAACTTAGCAAAACAAAAAATGGAACTTGTTTCTCTCTTTTCACCTCACAAGTATTTTCCACACCCTTCGTTTCAGACTTTGGTGAAAAGGCATCACCAACTCATTCAGTAACACAGAATAGAAAGTATCCTTTTATTCACTATTACTTTTTGCCAGCAATAAACCTTTGCAGACTGCCTATATGGTGTCAGGCAATGGTGTGATACACTAGGCTTAGGGAGGGAAAACGAGACTTTTCCCTGTCTTTGCTCTCCAGGTTTGTATAGAAAATGCCCAACTTTTTATACCAGCTACTTTCTTATGGAAGACCCTCATTCGTTTCTTAGTGGGCCGCTGCTAAATTGTCTCATTGTTTCACATACCAACAGTCTCCCGCAGCCCTAGTCCATCTGTCATACTTCTAGTAAGAAGGATTATCCTTAAATTAAGAGCAAAAGGGGGGAGAAAAGGAGGAAAAGGAAGAGGAGGAGAAGGGGAAAAAAAGGAAGAAAGAAAGAAGGACATAAGGAAGGTTAGAAGAGAAGATGAAAGAGGGAGACAGAAAAGAAAATCCCTCTTGATTTCCTGTTGCTCACAAAATAAAACCTTTTTTTCCCTTAATCAAATAAGTTATCCTTTGCCCTCTGTTCTCTGTCTAACCATTCAACCTCACTTCCCATAATGCCACTTGCACACTACGCTCCTGACAGACAGGCTCTCTGTTCACCTACAGAGCCTACTGGAACTCTTCAAAAAACTCTCCATGTGTGCAAGTAAGATCCTCTGTCTTACCTTTTCTTTTTCTTCACCAGGCATATTCCTGTTCATTCATTAATCCATCTCAAATGTCATTACTATGGGGCCATTCTTGTCTTTCCCAAGCAGTCACTGGAACCCCCGTACTTTATATTCCATACTAATCGTAATGGGCTATTAATGGAGCTTCAATTTTGTGATTCCACAGTTCCTTGCGCAGAGCTCAGCTATCACAAGTTCCGCATTTTTAGTTTATGAGGTTGTTTTTCCTATCAAGGCATGAGGGCTCATTAACTGCATTTTAGTCAGCACTTAGAATGGTGCACTGTGTATCTTTGGTGTATGTGTCTCTCACCCATTGTAATATCAACACTTTGAAGCCAAGGTTGCCTTATCATTCAAGAAATGACTGTGAATTATTTTCTTTGCTTCTTCCTTCAAGTATGATCACTAATGTACATATGTAGACCCAATTAGAGGCAGATGAGTTATAAGTGGGCTTGGGGTGTGTAGCAAAGAAGGTAATGTAGGTGAATAAATAGAGGTAGAAAATATTTATAACCCAGCATAATACGAAATAGCATCATTTTTGTTCTGTGATTAAGTTAAAGAGCACAGATATAGACATAGTTAGAGATGACAGAGACAGAGATAGAAATGAAAGGATATATTTTTTTTGCCCTCAATATTTAGGATTTTTCTAGGCTTAAAGTATGATCAGCTATCTGCTACATTCAAAAGCATAAAGTAAGTTAATATTAATCATATGTGTACTGAAACAAATTTGAAGAAAAGACTGCATTGTCTCTTCAACTTTTAACTCCTTTTTTGTTTGTGTGATAGTATCTTTGTGAAGGTCCATCTTTCTCACCTACTGCCATAGACTTGAAAGTGTCAAATGCAATGAAAGAGATAACCTTACAAAATAGATACGTGTCTTGCTCTTACAGGGAGTTCTCCTACGGGCTGTGAAGACTTTTCAGGACCACAAGTAAACTTGAGTTACAGGGCTGAATAACTGCCACCTTTGCTGCTGGTTTGTGTCTCAATAGGGCATACACCATCAAAAAAAAATTCCTGCAAAGTAACTTCTGTCAATTTTTTTCCCACCAGTCTTAAAAAGTATCTGTCACTCCTCTGAGCACTACCAAAGAGCTATTGCCTCTTCTTCTGCCACAAAGCCCATTATACCATAAGGAATATCCCAGAGCTTTAGACATGCCTATGTATGTAAGGGAATGAGGAAGGGAAGGTGTGAGAGAAGCAAATTTGTGATGGATGAATGAATGAAGCAGTGAATGCTTCATCTTATCCTGAGCCTGGGTCAAAAAAGAAAAAAAAAAATCCCTCTTCAGGCCTGAAAACCTATAGTAGACATCTAATGGATTGGATTGTATGAGTAAAGAAAATTAGTGCCCGAAGCTAAGCACAGGCAATGTGGGACAGGTCCAGCAAAGATTTCACTGGAGATGATGTTTGGCTTCATATGGGTCAACAGTGCCCAAGGCAGAATTACACAGCAAAGTGTTTCTTTGGCCGCCTCTCACTTTCTGCTCTGCCTCTGTCCTCCCAAGATTTTTAATCGCACTTCTTTCACTCCTTACTCCCAACGTTCTTATTTTTCTCTTTGGCAGCCTGTAGAAACTGAGCACAATTTGAAAGTTTTGAAATTATCACTTCCTAACTACCAGTCAAAATTTCCATGCTTCTGGGGTAGCTGAGGTCATCAAGGCATTAGAAGAAAAGTACCTATAATCTTTATCAAGATCATTCACCCTAAAATATAGGTGTGCGGGCTTCCCTGGTGGTGCAGTGGTTGAGAGTCCGCCTGCCGATGCAGGGGACACGGGTTCGTGGCCCGGTCCGGGAAGATCCCACATGCCGCGGAGCGGCTGGGCCCGTGAGCCATGGCCGCTGAGCCTGCGCGTCCGGAGCCTGTGCTCCGCAACGGGAGAGGCCACAACAGTGAGAGGCCCGCGTACCGAAATAAATAAATAAATAAATAAAATAAAATATAGGTGTGGACAGGACAGCAGATGTTAGATTCTGTCTTTTAAAAAAATGGAAAAAATGCTTAGTAAATCTGAATGAATTTTTCTGTAGAGAGTTTGGGACAGACATTCCAGAGGCTTGCTGGTTCCTCTTGCCTAGGCTGGATTAATACCCTTTCTGTACATATTTTTTTAAAAAAATTGGCTCCAAAGTACACACTTCTAAAAAGTGTCTACCTTGGGGGCTTCCCTGGTGGCGCAGTGGTTGAGGGTCCGCCTGCCAATTCAGGGGACGCGGGTTCGTGCCCCGGTCCGGGAGGATCCCACGTGCCACGGAGCGGCTGGGCCCGTGAGCCATGGCCGCCGGGCCTGCGCGTCCGGAGCCTGTGCTCCGCAACGGGAGGGGCCGCAGCGGTGAGAGGCCCGCGTACCGCAAAAAAAAAAAAAAAAAAAATGTCTACCTCATCCCAAACTATGGGTAATTACTCTAAAAAACACAGTGTGATGATTTTCATTATTGAAGCAAGGAAATAGACAAACTGGTCTTTGCTTTGCATAACATATTTGATTGCATATGGTTATAAGAACCTAGAGGACACACATTTATAAAAATTTAGGCATATGTGATGGTGGATCCTGAACAGATGAGAAAACTCACTGCCAGGTTTCTTATCCAGAGTCATGTGGGCAATGGTCTGTCATTGTTTGTTTATCATAATAACAAATATACTTCTCTTTATCAACAGATGCACTAAAATTCCAATCACCAGTTTATAACAAAAATGTTAAGTACAGATTTTTGTTCATGTAGATTTTTTCACTTATACGCTTCCGTATTTGAATTCTGTTCATAATAATCAATCTAATAAAACTAAAATCTAGGATTCTTTACCTTGTCAATTGCAAAGAAGCAGAAAGCTTCCCTTCTAACAGTAAAATGAGAAATACAGTGGAAGAAGTGGCTGGTGAAATTTAGGAACAACCAGGTTTAATTAAAGGTGTCTGGGACACCATCTTGAGAATGCATGGTTCAATCAACAAATCTAAAGCTATAGCCTCTTCCCAGTTAATAAAATGTCTGAGGCTGGAATATAACCAAGCCTCAATGAATCCATTATAATAAACTGCCTTAAGCTAGCAGAACTGTAATCACATGCATTGTATCCTGTGAAATAATTCCTTTTTGGGGGGGGGGGAAGGAGAGGAGTCTGTACAGAGTACAGAAAAGAGGAGTCCATCCAGAGTAAGAATTCAGTAGACTTCAGTCAACACCAACTAGAAATCATCAGACACATTTTCTAATTAAAGCAAGGAAGTTTTCCACAGCCTGTGTGAAATTTGCATTAAGACTCTCTCCCTCTTTTTTGACTACTTTGATCTAGCATTCAACAAGCGCCTTTCGGATACGAAACGGTACTAACACTAATGTTAATAATGCCTAATACTGATTCTTCATTTTGTGCCATACATAGATTTGTTTGATTCGAGCATGTGTTTCTTTTTATCATTATAATAATCCAAGAAGTACAAATAGGTACTGCTCATTTTGGAGTTAGGCCTAATGAAATACATAACTAGGTCAAGGATACACAGTAAGAAATTGATAGGATCAATATTCAAGGCCACAAAGTTCAGTTCCAGAACTTTTAACTACTCACTCTAGAACACAACCTCTGGAAAAGCAACCCACAAAGCTGAGGACCAGACTAGATCAAGAAGCCGCAGCACCACGCTCCCACCTGGACAGATTCACTGGCTCATCTGCTATAATATCTCTGTGTCATAGTCCTATAATTTTAACAAATTCAAATTGGTCACAAACATTTCAAATAGAAACAAAGGCAATAACAAATATATCACCTGACTTCTTTTTCATTTTAAAAGTTTCAGGTGATAGATGTGAATATACTTTATGTCTACGAATACAAAAATGAGACATTCAACACCAGAGTAGATATCTGAAGAGCAGTGCCAATTTAATTTCTATTGTGGGAATGTTTCAAGCAATTTCAGAGTTTTTAAATACAGGGAACAAAGAATATCAACCAGTGTACAAAAGCCATATCTAGCCAGAAAAGCAGCCATTTCAAGCTTGTAAAAACAGTGAGAATAACCTTTAGCTCAACTGTATAAGTAGTAAAATTGGGATCCTTTGAACCTCAGAAAATCCAGGTATCAGATTTGCAACGGTGCTGTTTTTTTCTTTGCCTTAAATATTCAAAATTTAGTTGCTGAAAGGTTTTGTTTGTTTGTTTTGTTTTGTTTTACTAGTAGAAATTTGATTACAGATAAAATTTGATACAACACTCTGGGGCACATAAACCACATCCAAGAAAACACCCAGCTCTCCTGTTTTCCAGTCTACCCAACTGCAACTGCAAGTGTCCTCAAAATGTCATCAACAATAAACTGCAAAAGGCTTCACATCTCCTCATTAAACAGTCTCCCTAAAGCCCTGGGCTGTAAACAGAAATTGCCTGGCTCCTAAGACTGCATTTATGAATTCAGACACAGACACTGGCACTTTGACTACACGCAAAAATTTATATATTGAATGCTGTTTATGTAGCAATCAGTGCAAGGTACATAGAAGCAAAGAAACACTCTACATAATTACCATATGAATGGGCTTAATATTTTTCTGACATACCCCAAACATCTACTGCACAATTTGAAATCTAGATTGGAGAATATGTATTCCTAAGGCCCTGGGGGTTTTTTTTTCTTGTCGGATTCCACAGCACACCCTCAAGTGACAGAAGACACAGCTAACTTTTTCACACTCAAATGGCAAAGTCTATCTCATATAGAATACTATATGATTTACCTTTTCTTTAAAACATGGATGAATCAAGTCAGTTGAATATTGAGAAGAAATTTCAACTGCTAACTTACTTCATGTTGGAATTTAGAATTTCTAACACTTTGTTTTAAACACACACACACACACACACACACACACACATATACACACACACCCCTTCTTTACTAAATAAAGAATATCACCAAAGAGGGCCAAAGCTGGCATCTATATTTTCCCTTCAAGGCTTGGGGGTTAGCAGCTTTATAGACAAGGGCGCTCTGGAACATAAACCCAACTGCATTTGCACAAAACAGTAACCTGTCCCTTCTTGTCTTAAATCCTGGTGCTCCTTTTTCCTCCTTACTAATAAATGTCCCTTGTGGCAATTTTTTCTTTTTTTCTAGAATAGGGAGCTTTTGTCTGCATTAAAGACCTTTTCAGGAAGATATTCTTTCTCCTCAATGATTTTTTTTTTTTTTTTTTTTTTTGCGGTACGCGGGCCTCTTACTGTCATGGTCTCTCCCGTTGCGGAGCACAGCCTCCGGACATGCAGGCTCAGCGGCCATGGCTCACGGGCCCAGCCGCTCCGCGGCATGTGGGATCTTCCCGGACCGGGCCACGAACCCGTGTCCCCTGCATCAGCAGGCGGACTCTCAACCACTGCGCCACCAGGGAAGCCCTATCTTGACATTTTTTAAGCCAAACTTCTTTCTAAAAATTATCAAACTATCCTTTGCTGGCATTAAATTCTGCAACTTTAGATTCTTCATTTTCCTTCTGCTTTGAGTTGTCATATAATTACTTTTTCCTCAAATCATATTACAGTCTATAGGTATGCCTTTCTTATAATAATCTTGCATCCACATAAAAGCTGCATTTTTCAATACGAGATAAAAAGGTATTTTGCAAAACGTGGGAGGTTTTGCAAACGCCTGCTAGTGTAGCAGCAGCATGTTTCACTAATTTCCTTTTCTGCTTTTACAAGGGTCCTTAAGCTGGATTCATTTATCTTGAAATGGCAGTCAACTGCGGCTGCAGACCTCAATCTATGGTCAATGGTACATACCAAGCAACTCAACTTTTTCTTGTAATGTCATGACTTTTCTTTGCTTCTTGGAGGACTTCCAGCATCACTAGTGGCACTTCGTATATGTCCCATAGTGTTATTTAAGGTTTACAGTATTGCACCAAACATGATGAAAAATATGTGAGAACCACAAGAGATCACTTTTTACTGCTCTATGAAATTTACTGGAGGAGACGTGAACTGCTCACATGGCATCTTAAGCAGATACTCAAAACACTTGAGCTCACTATCATAGCAATGGTAGGTGGCTACAAAATTAATATAGTAGTACAGTGTGTACTACAGTTAATTTTATGAGATTACTGAATCTTTACTTATATTTACATTTCACTCAATGAGAATGGCACCATGTATGATCTGTGTGTGTGTAAGTTTTGATAAATTTTAACTTTTTATAATAGATTTGTGTGTATTTTATGATAGTAAAAATAAAAGACTAGTATCTGGGACTTCCCTGGTGGCACAGTGGTTAAGAATCCACCAATGCAAGGGACACGGGTTCGATCCCTGGTCTGGGAAGATCCCACATGCCGCGGAGCAACTAAGCCCGTGTGCCACAACTACTGAGCCTGCGCGCCACAACTACTGAGCCCACATGCCACAACTACTGAAGCCCACGTGCCTAGAGCCCTTGTTCCGCAACAAGAGAAGCCGCCGCAATAAGAAGCACGTGCACCACAAGGAAGAGTAGCCCCCACTCGCCGCAACTAGAGAAAGCCCACACGCAGCAACAGAGACCCAAATGCAGCCAAAATTAAATAAATAAAATAAATAAATTTATAAAAAAAGACAAAAAAAAACCTCCAAAAAAACAAAGAGGGCCAAGATGGTATTCAGTAAGTATAGCTCAATAGAAAGCAAGCAAAGTTTACAACAGGTCATCAGACCAAGGTCCAAAATTCTTTGGTTGCCTTTCAAAGCTTTGTATGAGCTCCCACCAAATTGTTCATTCTTTACTTTCATGCCTAAGCCCCACACTTCCAACTGATCTTCTAATAACCCCCCAAAACACACTCCATAAATGCCCACCTCTATTCATCGTCTATTCATTTATCTAGATGGGCTTCCTTACCACAGGCCCTGAGCTCAGTCCTAACTGACTTCCATTCAAATCTAAATATGGGGCTTCCCTGGTGGCACAGTGGTTGAGAGTCCGCCTGCCGATGCAGGGGACACGGGTTCATGCCCCGGTCCGGGAGGATCCCACATGCCGCGGAGCGGCTGGGCCTGTGAGCCATGGCCGCTGAGCCTGGGCGTCCGGAGCCTATGCTCTGCAATGGGAGAGGCCACAACGGTGAGAGGCCCGTGTACCGCAAAAAAAAAAAAAAAAATCTATATATGATCCTTAACAACGTAGTGAGTAATTATTAGACATAAATCATGCCCAGTTTGAGGTCATTCTCTGACACAGTATAGACACCAAATCACCAAAAAGTGAGTGGTACCTAGTAATATGCCTTATGCTTGGAATTTGGGGTGAAGTAGAGGGACCAATGGTTTAAATTATACTGAGAGGTAAAGAAAATAATCAAAGAAGTGGTGGAGAAGGGATTCAGTTTGAATTTGTCTAATGCTAAAGTTCATGCACTTTAGCCTAACTGAACATCCATCATGTCTATAAATTCTTCCTTCATAACCCTAAACTTCAGAGTTGTGGGCATTAATATATGTCAAGCGCAGTAAACATTACATAAGTATTAGTTACCATTGCTTATGTCATTGTGCTTCCCCTCACATGACACTAAAAGTAGAGATAGGTTATAATCTGGTTAACATAATCACTGTATATCAACAGTTTGACTCCTTAGCTTGGCTACAAAAATTAGATGAATGCACATCTCTTAAGCATTGCGCAAGAGTAGACCCAGTGAAAGGCATACGGAAGTAGGGAATGAGAATTAAGGTTAAATATCCTGAATAAAATGGCTAAAGAACTCACTGTAATATCACTATCACCATAGAGAACTCTTTCTTTTGAAATTGTTTTTACTCTACTTATTGTCAAAAAAGCAGCCAGGTAGGATATTCATGTTTCATAAATGATATGGGATCCTCTTAATATAAAGGGATCCTATATAAACAAGAGATACAGTGGCATTCCAGTAGTCTAAACATGAGAACCAGAGTGGCATTTGCTATGATTTGCCATGCAAGTAAGGAGTGAATCTTAAAACCCCAAGTACTAGAAGGAGAATAAAAATAGAAACAGAAGTTCCCAGAGTTCTAACTTGTTTAAGCCCCGATAGAGTTTTACTCACATGTATCCTTCTAGAGAGTCTTACATCTAGTATTGCCCATTTCATCATTCCTCCTTTTCTTAAAAGCTTTCTTTCTAATTTACCCAGTGCTAAATCAGCTTCAGATTATTTATTTTTGTCCTTAAAAGACTACCTCAATATCAACATTAGATCATTATTAATGGAGAAAACCCAACCGTCAGACTCTGTTTAGGCACTAACTTGTGTTTTAGGGAGACTCAGATCAACACATCAGAAAGCAATGCAGGACAAAGAAATTCAGTGGGTTTGACAAAAGAATGCAAGAGAAGAAAAAATAAAGAACTGAGTTCCGGCATTGTTCCTGCAATTATTGCCAAACTATCACAGATTTCAGCAGTTTATGAAAACAGTATTTTGTGTTTTCAAATATGCTCTTAAATTTTTCACAAGATGTATCAGATGGGATACATTCTTGTCATTTTTGGAGAATGTGGAGAAAACAGGCATGCCAAAGACCAAGAACAGCATGTGGGAGTAACACTTTACATGCTATTTTAATGCCACTTTTTTTTTGAAGTGTAAAGTGTTGTGAAACATGAGCAGGGGCAATGCAATGTCAAAAGGTTTTCAACTATATATGTATCTCTTATGGCATTATGGTGCCTTGTTACATTTTTAATATCTGCCATTATTATTAATGCCAGCTCATCATCTTTACTGTACATTCAACAGCAAATCAATTGCCTCATAACAGCATAGCAAAGGGTATATAGAAAAATGATGAAATGCTGGCAGGTGATTCATATAAGAATAGCTAGTTTACAACTTTAGATTTGGTTAGATACTGTCAATCAATGAATTCTGGCTTAATAGCATGGCCCTATAGAATATGCATTGGTACACTGTTGTTGCAGCTTGTAAACATTTACACAGTCAACTGTATTCCATGTCTCAAAACAATAATGCCTTTCAAAATGTGGCCTAAACTTTATTATTCAACTCAACGGTGGCATGTGGTTAATTGCTCAATTCAAGGAGCCCTTATATTAGCTTGCTATGTGTCTCATCCACAAGGCATTATGGATGCACCAGAGAGGAAAAGGCTCCTAGCGATTTTGGCGGGGAGGGGAGGTATAGGAGTGGTAGCTGCGTAGGGAGGGAGGAAGGAAGAACAGAATGAGGTGGGTACAACAGGAACATTTCCAGTGTTTTACTTTGTAATGCAACACATAAGGGTAGCCACTCAGCATAGTTTCAGAAATATTGCTTCATGTGCAGCCAAGACCCAGGAGCATATTCCTAGCCTTTGACACTTGGGATCCCCTCATGACCTTATTATTCCCTTCCCTAGGCATGGTTCCTGGTCTCAAGGGTACAGGCTTAAACTGCAAAATGGAGATACAGTGATGGAAGGGGTAAGGAAATAAAGAAACCCTTAACCCATAAATTATCCCCAACCTAGTTCTCTCTCTTTCTCCTATCTCAGAAGGTACAAACCTGCCTGTCTCTCTGATCCTAGGAATGGCACACTGTGAATAAAATTAATCTGAAGCCATTCCTAAACAAAGAAGGTGTTTTCCCCTCCACTATTGAATCTACAACATGGCTTAGAAGTATTCTCATAGAACTGTTGTTATAGCTACAGGCTAGATGTTTATAGTGCTAGTTATAAGTATATTAAGCTACATTATGGGTTAAATAGGCTTTGGAGGGCTGACCAAGAAACTTAATCTTATGGAACAATATTTCTATGGTAAATGGCATCCCAAGTTCCAAACTGTCTATGACTTACCATGGTCTTTTAGAATATGATTCAATTGTGAATTGAGAACAGTTTGCACTCTGTTCCTTTATGACCCAGTGTATTTCACTGTTTGAATTGAAGCAAAACTGGCTAATTCTTGGTTCTTGGAAAACAGAATGAATAAAACTGTCTTCAAAGCAGAATTCATGTTGAGGAAGAATTTGAATAGAACCCAATAAGGAGGAAAACAGCAAATGAAGGATACATCTCCAGCACCACCAGGGCAACTTTGCAGGAATTAGCTGGCGCTGTGTTAGTTCTTTTCCCCTGAAGAATCACTGCTAAGCCATTTGAAGCTGCTTTCTCAAAGGGATTATCTCCTTCAATCTGTTTTAATCACAACTAAATGCTTTCAATTGTTAGATACTGAGCTAGAATTAGAGAATCAGAATTCCCCTAGATCTCTGTCATTTGGTTGAAAGAAAGAAATACACACACTCACACACACATACACAGTCTAGAAATTAAATTGTCATCTGCCATTGTTCAGGTTAATTATGAAAAATAAAAGGGTTATATTTTTAAACAGCACAAAACCAGATCAATGCATACATAAAATATTATAAATGAAAATGCTTTGTAGATTAGAGGTGATTTTTCAGAAGCAGGAAAATACATTCTTTAGAAAATGTCTACATTTGAAGAAGATTATTATGGTTAAAAATAAGTGAAATGAAAAACAGAATGACAAACTGAGCTACAATTTGCAAGTTAGGTAATTATTAATTGCTTATTTTGCTCATTGCTGAGATTTGATATCAACCAAAAAATTCCCACACATTTATTTACTACACTACGAATTTTGAGTGTTCTCAAAGAGCACATTAGTCTACATAGTATGAGGAGAAAACTGGTCATTGACTAACTCCATTTATGACTAGAATCATCCCATTAGACACATGCTTTCTCCGGAAAAACTACCAGGATGATAAAAAATGCTTTCTTTCAGTATTTCTCACACAATACAAGTTGTTAATTGATATTTTCTTAGATGAAAGGAACAATTATTTTCTTGCATTAAAAACTAAAGAAAAAAAAAACAACAACTGTGGCCCAATGAAAGAATTTCAGCAATCCAGAATATTCAATTCCATGGTAGAAACAGTATAATTCAAGGTGAAAGCATGGACCCTGGACCTAGTTTGTCTGTATTTGAATCCCCATTCTACCACTTTCTAGGAGTATAATCTGTCCTGTCACATGAGGTCAAAATAATACTATTTATCTTGTAAGATTGCTGTGAAGATTACATGAGCAGGTTGCTTAATGTGTGCAACCACTATGTGCCCAATAGATAGTTACAATTCATATTTTTGTGGACCAAATTTAAAACAAAGTATTACATAACAATAAGCCAGATGAGTCTTAATTCTCAATGTTCCACACACCCCCCCAATTCCAAGACTCTGATGGCTATTTTATAGACATCAATAGGTTCACATTTTGCACAAGATGTAGAGCTATCGAATAATTTTATGCTGACATCAGTTGCCCCTGACAGCTCTAAGATAAGAAATAACAAGCAGTCAATGTCAGCACTCCTAAATCAAGCCCAAGGGCTTCCATGGCACCAGACAGTGGCAGCTTGTTACTGCTAAGGAAATGTCAGTCGAGTCAAAGCATGGGGGAGTTGTCAAATCCCTGGTTGTGTCTGCCCTGGTATAACTAACATTCTGTAAGGTAACATTCATAAAGATGCTGTTATGTTGCCAAAAACCCTGAAGCAGAACAGCCAAGGTGGCTCTCAGAGTTCAAGAAGTTGTTTGACTTCTTCGATCACAGGAATTCCTCCCTCCAGGAGACAGGTTTATTTTCTCTCTGTTTGTAGGCACAGCATTTAGGATCAGAGATCATATTTTCCCCCTGTGAATGTTATAAGATTTGTATAAAGCCAGACATCAGTATACATGTGATGACTGACTTTCAGTTTGCATTCACAAGCAATGCTTATGAACCATTTCTTATGAACTTCTTAAATGCATTGGTTTTTAAAATCACTTATGTCTGCCCCCTTATATCATAACTGGATTTTAATTTCCTTTGACTGGCACTGATTCTGATACCCTGCTATTATCCATTCTCACACACAGCATCTTTGCCATGGCAGGTATCACTTACTTCTAAGGTAGCACGTTGGTTGAATCCAAGGGTCTTATTAGAGATTTTCTATTTCCATTTAATTTTAAGAATAGCTTTCAGCACGGGGAGGGGGAAGGGTAAGCTGGGATGAAGTGAGAGAGTGGCATGGACATATATACACTGCCAAACGTAAAATAGATAGCTAGTGGGAAGCAGCCACATAGCACAGGGAGATCAGTTCAGTGCTTTGTGTCCACCTAGAGGGGTGGGATAGGGAGGGTGGGAGGGAGACGCAAGAGGGAGGGGAGATGGGGATATATGTATACATATAGCTGATTCACTTTGTCATACAGCAGAAACTAACACACCGTTGTAAAGCAATTATACTCCAATAAAGATGTTAAAAAAAAACAACAAAGAATAGCTTCTAGGTAATACATATGCTGGTTTAAAAGATTCATTTTCTTGCTGTTCCTGTAAAGTATGGTGGCATTTTGTGTTTCAACTTCCCCATCAACGAGCCCATTTCTAGTCTCTATGCCACAAAAAATAATAAAATGTGCTGGCTATTCTCAGTCCTATTTTGCCAATAAATATCAGTGCTCATTGATCCAGTTTTTCATTACAGTTGGCAAAGACCTTTAGTAACATTTAAGAGCTTCAATCCCAGAGTGCTATACAAGCACCAATCAGAGTTCCATCTTTTGAGTCCACACTAGAAATGTACATTCATCAACGTACTGCAGGACCTGGATCTCATCCTTTGCTGACACTTATAGACAGTCCCCTGTGACTTTTATCATGAAGAGTGTGTTGGGGTTAGAACTGGGTTATAGTCTGTGGTCATTAATCTAAAGTCTCACTGTGGACTTTCCTGTGCCTCAAATTGCAAGTCTCTCTCACCCTCTTCATACACCAGTGTCAAAGGAAATACTTACATCTGTGCTATAAATCAGTTTGAATATATGGTAACAGAAACAAACATATGGGTTAAATTTCCATGAAATTACACATGGTTATAAAAATTGACCTAAAAAAAAGTACTTGGAAAAACATGTTTGGGATTTGATCGAACAAAAGTATTTTAAAATATCTCAAGCTGTTTGGCAAATCTCAGAAATGCCAAGTGATTTCCAAGCCTACTCACAGCATCCTTTGTCTAATACATCAGGCTTTCAAAGCATGGAAGTGTATGTGTGTGTGTGTGTGTGTGTGTGTGTGTGAAAGAAAGTGTGTGTGTGCGTGTGAAAGAGAGAGAGAGAGGGAGAGAGATGAAACAATGAGCTTTGTAACCATCTTCAGGAGTTTCATCCTATAAAAACAGACAAATGAATAACATTGCACAACTGTTTAGGAAATTTGTTATCAGTATTGCAAATACCTATCAGGTACAGGTTCAGCTCTACACACAAGTAGAGTTCTAAGGTATGTATTTGCTGTGATTAGGTGATGTCAAAGGTACTTGACACTTATTTTCTCAATCAAACGGCATGTTTTCTGCAGAAAAGCTATTTGTTTCAGTTAATTTGGGGAGAAACACAGGTTAAAATGCAAATGTGTTACTCTATTAGCACGGAGTAGCACTCACATCACACACTTGATCTCCTCACATACTTGATGTCTGGGGCTTGAGATAACAGTTGTAAGAAACAATGAAGTCTCAACTCAGGAGAGCAGATAAGAAAAGTCAAAAGCATGAGGGCACTGCCAAGGAAGGGTTGATTGCTTGGGGCGTGAAGGCCATAGTCCTGGGCAGTCGGAGATCCTTCAGTATGTGAAGGTGGGGTAGCATGGGTGATTTCCAGCATAGAGAATGTGTTTATGGACATGGGGGTGAAACTTTATTTGATGCATCAAATTATACCTGTCTTTATACCTATAATTATATATATAATATTTATATATAAGATATATGCTTCATATGTTATATACATTATATGAGTATATATAAACATTATACATCACATACACTTTATACCTTTATACCTGCAATAATACCAGTATCTTAAATAACTCAGAGACTCTATAATACTCAAGCTTGAAAATAGCCATAGAAAATGCATAAAATACAGCCAACCTAACCAGTTAAGGATATTATCTAAATAAGTGTTTATCTGTCTCATGACTTCCCCATTTCCTTACTTATGGTTGCCTCACTCTTGGTCATCAATCTGCTAAATTTGCTGCTGATCTTATCTTCAAAGTTTCACGTTCCTTCAAATCATTGTGAAACTTTGCCACCAAAAACTTTCTTAAGCGTTACGTTAGGCAAACAACACTTCCAATTAGAACTGGTAACTTCCAATTTACTTCAGAAGAAAAGCAAAACTTTTGAGCGTGCTTAACTCTCTGATCACCATGATGTCTGTTGAGGTAATTTTCTCAGTAATACTTTCAAAGTTGAGCACCTCCTCATTATATGTCTCCTTCAAGTCATACAACAGAGTGACAAACTAATTCCTTCCAAGAAACACTATGTTAAGAAATCATACTTAAACAAGAAAACATTGTTTTATCACAAGTTTCTGGACTACCTGGTGTTATTTGAATCTATCTATAATTTTTGTAAGATTAACTCATAATATTTATGTGTATGACCTAGGGATCAAAACTTAATCTTCTCTCATTTGATAATTTGTCACGGTATAAAACATAGTGCCTGCTTAAGGTTTGCTCTAGGAAAATTAAGTGCTGTGGCCCCCTCAGGTCTGCCCAGATAAATCCTCCATACTTGAAGCCCCTTCTCTACCGTTTACTCAGAACCACAAATACTGCGGTGCTTTCTGCATAGGTAACACCCCAGCACTGTTCCCAATCTCTTGATTGTCTCAACCACCCTTCTGTGCTTAACTGTGTTCCCCAGCCCTATGCACTGTGGGCGTGCTCCCTTGGTTCCATAGGAACCTTCAAGCTGTGAACTTTCAAATATGCGAACATGCATCTGGTTCCAGCAAGGAACCAGAACCTGTGCCATCAACTTCAGGCGTGAGTGAAATTGCAGCTTGCCCCCCGTCTCCTATTGCTGACGATCCTTCAGCTCTACCATCTCCCACCCCCTCTCCCCTCCTCCAGTCAGTCACTCTTCTGGCCTGTTCACTCGATGCCAGCCCCTGGATGCCAGCTGTTGTACTGTACTACCGTACTTTTCAAGGTACTGTACTGTAAGACTAAAAATGTTTTCTTTATGTTTTGTGTTTGTTCATTTTTTATGTATTATTTGTGAAAAGTATTATAAACCAATTACAGTACAGTACTATGTAGTCTACTGTGTTAGTTGGGTACCTAGGCTAACTGTGTTGGACTTTCAAACAAATTGAACTTAACTTACAAACGCACTCTTGGAACGGAACTCGTTTGTATGCAGGGAACTTACTGTATTTCTACCAGCACCGTCTCACTGCTTCGTCATCTGTTCACTAGCCTTTCACCTGTCTTGTTTGTCTTTGTATTTCTTCCATGTTGTCTGGAATGTAGCACATTCTTGGTATTGCTTAAATACTTTCCAAGTAGATAAATAAATGTGAACAAATAAACTCAGATTATAATTACAACTCTCAACTGACCTCTAGTGCCATTTAAATTCTCATACTTAAATTTTAACTATGGTTCTATCACCTCTCTCTAAAATTTTTCTCATTATGAAATATTTCAAATTCATAAACATAGTGAATATACTCACCACCCAACTTTACACTTATACTTTTAAAATTCCTCCAGACACATAATTTCTAAAAAAAAAATACAGACCCAGTTTACTATCTTTTAGTCAGTAAAAATCCTTTCATCTGGAATTGTGTGCTGTGCTTGTGTGGGTGCATAGTAAAGTACCTTTGTCTACTCTTTCACACCTACAATTTTGAGTCTAATAATTGAAAAGACTTCTAATGTCTTTAAAGAGTTGAATTTTAGTTGCAAGACACATTCAATGATACATGTAATAAATAATTACACATATCATATCATGTTTTTAAAAAGAAACAATGAAATAAAGTTCTCCAAAAAAAGTTTAGATGGTAGCCTGTGAGTGAAGTACCATTTTTGGCCACTAGAAGGAAGCTTCCTTCAAACTCACAAAGACTTTTTTTTTTTTTTTTTTCCTCATTTAACAAGTCCCCTCCCTGGTTTAGTCAGGTATTTGGTCAATGTACTAATCAGACTCCTTCATTAACAATACATTTAATGACAACGTGTAATCAAATAAAAGACCCTTTTTCTAAGAGCTAGAAACAAAGAACCATAACTGCTAACTGCTATCTGTGTCCCTCTAGAGGCAAAAGGAAACCTATAATTTGCCTTGAGAAAGTGGAAAGAGATCATGAGGCAAAGACAGAGGCAGCATCAAAGTGCAATCTTATTCCTTTACCATCTGTCACAATCACTGTCATTCCCCAAAGGCCATTTTTAAAAATGAGACAAGAGAGAGAGCCCAAGAACTCGAAAAAAAGTAAGAGTTCTGAATCACACTGAATATTCAAACTCAACAATAGCAGCTAGCAACTGCTAGAAATCAAGAGGAAAAATGTCTTCCAGTATAAGCCCAAAGCAGGGAGTAGTTTTTTAAAACAAGTAGAGAAGAAGGAAGAAGAGGATGAGCACAAAATAAAAGCTTTAGAGATATGTTTCAGGAAGGGTGGCTGTATGTTTTAAAGTTTATTTACTTAGTGTATTGAATTAAAATGTACAGCCACAGTTTCAAGAATTATTATACTGCTATGAACAGGTGCATTCATATTACATTTAATAAATTTCCAATTGTTCAGCTGGTACATACCAACAAAAATCAATCAGGCACACAATTGCAGCAGTAATCGATTGACCATATTGTTACCTTTTCAGGTTCTTAGGCTCTCCACCACGTGGGGGCAGACTGAACAGCAACAGGACAGGGAGGGTAAGCAACATCAACAGATTCCCTAAGTGCTTTTTAAAATATGAATGTGTGAATGAAAGCCACTTAACTTTCATTTAAATCCGTTTCATATATAACTAGAGAACATAGACATTATGACATAGCCAGAGTATAATTTGAATGATTTCATACTAAAATTTTACATGAAAGAAAAGGCATGCTCAATATTGCCATTCAGTACCACTGACAGGCCCAGGCATTATTGATAGAGGAAAAAGACAGTGTCTTTTTTTTTTTTTTCTTGTTTTCCTTTACTCTTTAGAGGTTTCAATTAAAGCTGTCTTACTCATAGCATAGTCAGCTGTAGTATAAACTTCCCAGTCAATGGACAAACCTCAAATGGATAAATCCCAATGAAAAAAAACAAAGGCCTAGACTACTGACAGAGTCAATGCTTGTTCTGTCAGTTGGCACGAGCAATTAGGTTATTAGTTTGTAGCAATTCTAGGCAGGTCCAAAGACAATTCATTCCTTCCTCTTAAATTAAGAGACTTCTGCAGTTAGACCTGATCAATGACTAAAGTCATTGTAATAAAAAAATCTGTATTTCCAGGGATAGGAGAAGTTTAAAATAGAGAATAGAAAGAATAGTTATTTCTCTACCCATAATTAGACTAATGCATGTATAAAACGTATCAGAGTTCTGTGGCTTCATCTTTTCCTTTTTTTAGATTTGAAGGGTAGACTTCTGAACATCCAGCACATGAGCAATTAGCTCATAATGGACTTGACCAAAGCCCATATTGTCAATGTGATAAGACCAGATTAAAATGAAAAACAGAAACATAATTACTTTCCAGGTATTATAATATTGGATAAAGAGCACAGGCTAATCAAAATCATTGACTTGGGCATATCTATAGAAGATGAATCCAACGATTTAAACGGAAAAATACAGAGATTTATAAAAGATGAATAATAACCACCGTCATCTTAAAGAAGAACCTCAAAGGCACTAAAGCAAATCTGATGACCTAAAGTATAATAATTTGATGAACATTATTACCTTGACGTTGATTTCAATAAAATGTAAATCAGCTTTAATTTCTCAATCATAAAATGTATAAAAGAACACTGGGTGGTTGGTGGCAGCACCAACTACGTACAGAGTGATTATTATATTTTAGGCACTGTCTTTAGATATTGTACTTTACAGGTATTACCTAATTTAGAACTTGAACTTGCAAAGGAGGTGCTATCTTATCTTACAGAAAACTGAGGTTTAAAGATGTTAAGTAATTTGTGCAAATGGTGGGACCCTGGTTTGAATCTAAGTCAGTTTCACTTTAGAACCTATAATTTTAATTTACACTGTCTCTTGTTAATTATCACTCTGGTTTGCTGAGATTCCAGCCCAGACATACTAGTAAATATAAGTAAGACAAATGCTGTTAACACTTTTATCTATAATAGGAAAACAGGTCTCTATGGCAGAAACCACCAGTTTCTGATGCAATATTTTTTTTTTTCCCCTGTAAATTTATTTATTTATTTTTGTCTGCGTTGGGTCTTTGTTGCTGTGCATAGGCTTTCTCTCTAGTTGCGGCGAGTGGGAGGCTACTCTTTGTTGCGGTGCACGGGCTTCTCATTGTGGTGGCTTCTCTTTGTTGCGAAGCACGGGCTCTAGGTGTGCGGGCTTCAGTAGTTGTGGCACATGGGCTCAGTAGTTGTGGCACATGGGCTCAGTAGTTGTGGCACATGGGCTCAGTAGTTGTGGCACATGGGCTCAGTAGTTGTGGCACATGGGCTCAGTAGTTGTGGCACATGGGCTCAGTAGTTGTGGCACATGGGCTCAGTAGTTGTGGCGCACGGGCTTAGCTAGTCTGCAGCATGTGGGACCTTCCCGGACCAGGGTTCGAACCCATGTCCCCTGCATTGGCAGGCGGATTCTTAACCGCTGCGCCACCAGGGAAGTCCCCTGATGCAATATCTTTATTCTCCTTTTTTTTTTTATTAATAGAACCCTAGTTTCGGGGTGGGGGGAGGCATAATGTGATCAATGATAAAACCACACTGCCCAGCCTTATTGCAATGTGGGACCCTGTGAGAAAATGCTGGGCAGAGTTGTAAGCAAAACACACTGGCACTTCTTAAAAAGTGGACAGACTCACTAGCCTCTAGTCTTTTGTCATTCTCATTATTCTATAAATAAGATGTTGTGCAGACTTTCTTGCAAAACATGTAGGCAACTATGAGAGGGAGACCAAGAAATCTGCAAACACCTTAGGTGCATAAATTGATAATTTATATATGACATTAACTTTTACAACTCTCTTACTACCAGATGAATAAAATCCCTAACTGATAATAGCCCAGTTTTCTTAAATGTAAGCAAACGGATTGAAGGATATAACCTCAAAGTCACTTCTAGTTCTTAACTTTTATGACTTTATTAGATTAAGAATCCCAAAGATAAGAAGAAAAGAACAAGTCAGCTTCACAAGCATTCACTGTTTGTTCCAACACTGTAAAATTCGATTAAATAAAGCCCAGACTTGTTGGAATTCATCACAGAATGCCATTCACCCTCAGACCATGTAACTCAAATAGGTGAGAGTAGTTTGATCAGATAAAATCAGTGTGGCCTGAATAATGAAATTTAATTTCCATTTAAAATTGTGGGCTCCTTTATATACCGTCACACGAAGCTTCTATTTACGCAGCTATGCTAAGACTGTTCTGCAAATAAGCCCCTGGTGTAGTTCCAAGTTCATATTATTAGTTTGTAAAAGGTCAATTTTGTTTTCTCCATTTTACAGAAGAGGAAACTGAGGCTTTGGAGACATTAAGTAAACGTCATAAGTCACAGTAATGTGGTCCAGCACTCTTCTCCTTGTACCTCATTCTCTTTATTATTATTATTACTCAAAATATCCATGAGCTTACAAAATAATGGTAATGATTTAGCTAAGCAGATACATGTAAAATTTGAAATTTGATTTCAAATTGTTGTAAAAGAGTAAATATGTTACTGAAATCTATCCAAAAGACCAAAAGATGAGCTTATTTTTAATAAAACAGCCTGCAGGTACATGCCCTATAGCAGGTTATGTGATAGCCTTGCTCTCCAATGAACTGAATAAAACAACTTCAAGATAACAATTTCTCTGTCTTTTTTTTTTTTTAGTAGATCTTTATTGGAGTATAATTGCTTCACAATACTGTATTAGTTTCTGTTGCACAACAAAGCGAATCAGCCATACGCATACACATGTCCCCATATACCCTCCCTTCTTAAGCCTCCCTCCCATCCTCCCTATCCCACCCCTCTAGGTGGTCACAAAGCACAGAGCTGATCTCCCTGTGCTATGCTGCTGCTTTCCACCAGCTAACTATTTTACATTCGGTAGTGTATATATGTCGATGCTACTCTCACTTTGCCCCAGCTTCCCCCTCCCACCCCGTGTCCTCAAGTCCATTTTATATGTCTGCCTCTTTATTCCTGTCCTGCAACTAGGTTCATCAGTACCATTTTCTCTGTCTTCCTTGCCACCCTAAGTGGCCTGATATAAATGCTTTCTGTACAATCTTGTTGAAATATAAGGAATAAATGATATATTTTAACAATTCCCTATCAGCCCTCTGATGATAGGACTCTATGATACACAGTCTACGCTAATACTTGTAAAATGGTCAGAAATATCCTTGAACTCTTTGATAGCAGAATTTCATGTATAGAATTTAATCCTGTTGAATCAATGTCATAAACACTGGGTTTAGTTACTAATGACATATTCACTAATGTTTGTTTTGACCTAAGACAAAAAACCCATAAATAATACATGGAGGGCTTCCCTGGTGGCGCAGTGGTTGAGAGTCCGCCTGCCGATGCAGGGAACACGGGTTCGTGCCCCAGTCCGGGAAGATCCCACATGCCGCGGAGCGGCTAGGCCCGGGAGCCATGGCCGCTGAGCCTGTGCGTCCGGAGCCTGTGCTCCGCAACGGGAGATGCCACAACAGTGAGAGGCCCGCGTACCGCAAAAAAAATAAAAATAATAATAATAATAACAATACATGGAAAAGAACTCTACTGAAAGAAGAAGAAGCTAATGCAAGATGCAGTTTTTAAAAAGTCAAGATATCAAATATGCAGTTAATCAGCATCCAGACTAAATAAGGTTGGTAGCAATGGGGCTATACTGAGATCGGAGATTTGTAGTTACTATCTGTATAATCAATATCACTGTTTGCCAAATGTTTCTGGCTGTCCCCTCCTTCCAGACACATGACTACATTGCCTTCTGACTTCTTTGTGGGTTTATATGGCCATGTGACTTCCTGAAGCCTATGAATTGTGAGAGAATATGGCATGTGTTACTATAGGATGAAACATTTATCCTGATGCAACAGCCTCCGGAACTGTCCTTTCCTTCTGCCACTGT
Organism: Physeter macrocephalus; assembly: GCF_002837175.3. Classification (NCBI taxonomy): domain Eukaryota; kingdom Metazoa; phylum Chordata; class Mammalia; order Artiodactyla; family Physeteridae; genus Physeter; species Physeter macrocephalus. The sequence goes on from NC_041214.2 coordinate 130,481,133, forward strand.
CACCAGAGTTCAATATTCCTTCACCCTGGCTGATAAAGGAAAGTTAATGCCTATAGAAGAGCAAGGCCCCAGCCAACCTGCAATAGGCATATAAAGAGAGATAAACTTTTTTTTTGCCTTTAAAACTATTGAAAATTTTGAACTTTTGTTACCACAGAATTTCTAACCCATCCCAACTAACATAATAAAATTTGGTGCCCAAAGTGTTGAATGTAGGCGTGCGTTATCTTATTCTTTAGATCTTTTCCTGATGGAAGGTGGAGCAGGCTACACCACATTCATATAAAAGGCATTTCCTTTTATTGAAAACAGCTTCTAAGTTCCAATTAGACATTTTAAAAAATAAAGATAAGCTTTGTACTGTCAGCTGTGAAATTAAGCATGACTCTAAAAGCCATCAGGCAAGAAGAATAAAAGTTGTAGATTTATAGATTTGGTGATAATTAAGATTTCTGAATTTTAAAAATGTGTGTGCAGTCATTTCCATGAGTAACTGACATAGTGAATTCTGAAGTGCAGTTTTCTATTTCACTTTAATAATGGAGTAAGGACTGTTTCCTCTTTTGGGTCAAGGTAGACATTTTCACACACTAATAATACAAACTTTGTGTGCTTTTCACTTAAGACATTTAAGGTTTAACATAAGAAAACATATAGTCATTAAACTCTTTAGCTTGTGAGAGGAATCTGTCTTATACTTTATGGCTGGGGAACAAAAATGATGAACTATCAGACTTGCCTAGACACTCACTCAAAAATCTTAAAAGAGACATGGGTTTATATTTTACTATCTTACTACTTCCATCATGGTTTATGTGTGAACTGAAAGGTAAGACGAAAAGAACTCGTTTGTTTTCTCTCCTGTTCTGGGTTAGATATAGGAATGTAAGTTTTTCTATTTCTCTAAGGGCATTCATAAATCTGGCTTCATAAAAGGCTTCTAGATAATACAGATGAAGGTCATCATTTGCAAATAATGCATGAATGATATGATACATGATAGAGATCAAAACATACCTGAAGCCACTAACAAGTTGTTTTAAAAATAGCCTAGGTATGGAGAGGGTGCAAAATGGGTGAAGGGGGTCAAAAAGTACAAACTTCCAGCTGTCAAATAAATAATAACATACTGCATGGTGACTAGTTAATAATACAGTATTGCATGTTTGAACATTGCTAAGAAAGTAGATATTAAAAGTCCTCACTGCAAGAAGAAAAAAAGAAAAATAATTGTAACTAGGTATGGTGACCAATGTTAACCAGTCTCATTACAGTGATCATTTCCCACTGTATACAAATACCAAATCATTATTCTGTACACCTGAAAGTAATATAATATTATACGTCAATTATTCCTTAATAAAAAATAAAATTAAAAATAGCCTAGGCATGTAAAAACAAAAATAAATAAAACATTTCTGTACCTTTTATTTATATAGTGTCAAACATTACAGAAATAATCTGAAAAATAGCTGGAATTCAATGGGATTTTATATACATGAATAAATGCTGCTAAAGGCAGGTAAGAATTTTAAGAAGTATAAAAGTTTTCTGAATCATTTGTTTTCAGAGATGAGGATGAGAATCATTTGTTTTGAGAAACGAGGATGAGAAAGTGAGATAGTTGCTTGAAACAGAAAACAATTAATTGTGAAAAGAATGAGGGGTCTATACTAAACCATATCATACTATCTAATATAGAGCAAGAACCTTTAGAAGTTAAGAAGTGGTTAAACCCACTCAGTTAATCTATGGTTAAACCCACTCAGTTAATCTATGACAAAGGAGGCAAGAATATACAATGGAGAACAGACAGTCTCTTCAATAAATGGTGCTGGGAAAACTGGACAGCTACATGTAAAAGGATGAAACTAGGAATATTCTCTAGCACCACATACAAAATAAACACAAAATGGATTAAAGACCTAAATGTAAGACTGGATACCATAAATCTCCTATAGGAAAACATAGGCAGAACACTCTGACATAAATTGTAGCAATACTTTTTTGGATACATCTCCTAAAACAAAGGAAATAAAAGCAAAAAAAAAAACCCAAATAGGACCTAATAAAACGTAAAAGCTTTTGCAATGCAAAGAAAACCACTGACAAAACGAAACGACAATCGACTGAATGGGAGAAAATATTCGCAAATGATATGACTGATAGGGGTTAATATCCAACATATATAAACAGCTCATACAACTCAACATCAAAAAAGCAAACACCCTGGTTAAAAAATGAGCAGGAGAACTCAACAGGCATTTTTCCAGAGAGGAAGTGCAGGTGGCACATGAAAAGTGCAGGCACATGAAAAGATGCTCATCATCACTAATCATCAGGGAAATGCAAATCAAAACCACAACGAGATATCACCTCACACCTGTCAGAATAGCAATCATCAAAAAGAACACAAATAACAAATGTTGGCGAGGATGTGGAGAAAAGGGAATGCTCATACACTGTTGGTGGGAATGTAAATTGGTGCAGTCACTGTGGAAAACAGTATGGAGGTTTCTCAGAAAACTAAAAATAGAACTACCATATGACCCAGCAATTCCATTCCTGGGTATATATCCAATAAAAAATAAATAAAAACACTAATTTGAAAAGATACATGCATCCCAATGTTCATAGCAGCATTATTTACAATTGTCGAGATATGGAAGCAACCTAAATGTCCATTAACAGATGACTGGATAAAGAAGATATGGTATATATACACAATGGAATAATACTCAGCCATAAAAAAGAATGGAATCCTGCCATTTGCAGCAATATGGATGGATTTGGAGGGCATTACGCTAAGTGAAATAAGTCAGACAGAGAAAGACAAATACTGTATGATAGCACTTACAGATATAGAGAACTAGTGGTTACCAGTGGGGAGAGGGACAATATGGGGGTAGAGGAATAAGAGATATAAATTATTAGGTATAAAATAAGCTACAAGGATATATTATACAACACACGGAATATAGCAAATATTTTATGATAACTATAGAGGGAGTATAATCTTTAAAATTGTGATTCACTATATTGTACACATGTAATTTATACAATATTATACATCAACTAAAAATTAATTATTTTTTAAAAAAACAATGCAACACAACAACAAAAGAAGTAGCTTTGTTTTACTGAAGTGAATTCAGTTGAATTCCAGTGTTCTATGGGGGATAATGATGGCCATGATGTATGCTGTATGAGGACTGTTATTACATACTAACTCCTTTTTGTTTTTAATCATTGACCCAGTGGCTTCAAAATATTTTCAGCAGTTACATTCTTACCAAAGATGATGATAAGAGGAAAACAGTGGAAGTCAATTAAATAGCCTCATATATCCCTAATTGACTGTGTCTTGTAAAATCCAGTTGTGCAAAAATATGGCTCATCTATGGAAACTGAGAAATCATGTCAAAGATAAATTTGATCAGAGCTATTGAAAACACTAGGTTATTTCTAGTGTACATAGAATCCTACAATATTATTGGAAGTGTCCGTTGTATGTAATTGTGGCGTCTTTGGCAAAAACCAGAAACAAAGCTGCAAAGAATGGTTGCACAAATCACAGTCCAGTCAACTCATGAGGAAAAGAAAAAATTAGAAACGAATACATACATTGAGGTAAAACTCTTATTACCAAAATCGCTTTTTTCATGCATCTAGATTTTGTTGTGATTTAATAAATTAAATGAGTCAGAAAATGAATTTAAACCTACCCACAGAAATTCATAATAAAATGTGTGGTGGATTACTTCTGCTATGACATTTCAATTTACTGATCAGAAGACATTTGATTACTCATGAGTGCTTATAATACATTAGCCTCTTTACTCATGACAAAAAGGCTATATCAGACCTAATCCATTATGGTGGGTTTTTTTTTTTTTTCATTTAAAGTTCATCACTACTATGCACACTGAATTGTATATTTAAATGGTAAGATTTTGAACTGGTAAATCATGGTCATAGAATAAAATGCTGTTCTAAATTTTTTTTTAATCTATCAGGATACTGAATAAGTAATTGTTCTGATAACAGACCTTGAGTCTTCAGTGAAACAAGATTATATAAGTTTTTGCAATACCATTTAATTTTAAGATATCAAGTGGAAAGAAATTCACAGTTTTTCAGAAAGATACAGTTGCTCTCTCTGGAAATTAATATTTTTTTCTTTTTTTTTTTAGAACCAGATTTGAACTGAACAACAAATGAGTAGACAGAAACAAAATCTTTTCTATGCATATATCTTCAATTGCAGAGATTTTATGCTCCAAACAGAATTGGAGCCATTGTCTTGCTTTCTTGTCTGCTTTAGCATTCTTAGGATGCAAAAAAGAAATTCATTTCTAGTAAAAGGGTCTCCAAAAGTATCTTTCTCACTTTAATTTCTCATAGGTTTTCAGCCACCTGCAATTCTCTGTTTAGAGATGTAGAGAATATAACTTAATCTAAAACTTCTTTTCAGGCTATAAATAGGGACTCAATTTTATTATATGTTTATATTTAGATTCCTAAAAAGACAGTTAATTTTTTCCATAAATGTGTTCTAGATTTGAGTTTATGTGTACTTAAAATTTGATATGTGATCCACTGAAAGAAATTTAAAATAAGGGGAAAATTTTTCTCTCAGTCACTGGAATCATAGGAGAAGCCATCTTATTCTGAATAAAGAACCTCTGGATGTCCATCCTACATAGTACATAGAAATTGAACTTGCAGTCTTTAAACTTTTTTAATGGAAGAAAGAGCTAAGGTCTGATACCACTTCCCCATTTTGATTTACTATGAATTGTCTAGAGGAAGAATTTATATTAAGGAATGAAGGAAATCACTTCTAACACTGATATCGAGGCCTTACTCTTGCTGTTTTTCAAGTATTACTGCTTTAAATATCACAGTCATCTCCCTATGGGCCCTTCCACAGAACTGCATACACAAATGTGGCTCTTGCTGATATAAGGGTTTGATTCTTCCTGGGATTGTCCAGAGGGAGGTTGCAGCTAGGTTACTATCTCTAGAGATGGGAAGGATGACATTTTGTCTTTTGCAGGCAGGGCAGTTGCCTTCACCCATCTGGGTAGGAAGCTGAAAACACTGGTTCAGAGATAAACTTGAGAACCAAGCTCTTAGGAATAGGGTTGCCAGATATCAAATTCAGTACAAATATCTTTATTTTGTTAAATCTGGCAATTCTAATTAGGAGCCTTACATCATTATCCAGTGGCTTCTTCCAGGGCAGTGTGGAAGAAGGAATCTCTCTGTAAGTATGAAGCACTAAGCACACTGTAGACAATCAACAGAAGCTTTTTCACCCCCTCTAGATTCAAACACCAGAATCTAGCAAAACAAACAAACAAACAAAATGCAAACACACACACAAAAGAAGCATCTTTCCCATTGGACAGCCACATGTAAATCAATGAAGCTAGAATATACTCTCACACCAAACACAAAAATAAACTGAAAATATCTTAAAGACTTAAATGTAAGACAAGACATCATAAAACTCCTAGAAGAGAATATAGGCAAAACATTCTCTGACATAAATCATACCAATGTTTACCTAGGCCAGTAACAGAAATAAACGACAACAGAAATAAAAGCAAAAATAAACAAATGGCATCTAGTCAAACTTATAAACTTTTGCATAGCAAAGGAAACCATAAACAAAATGAAAAGACAACCCACAGAATGGGAAAAAATATTTGCAAATGATGTAACTGACAAGGGCTTGATTTCCAAAATATACAAACATCTCCTACAATTCAACAACAAATAACCCAATCGAAAAATGAGCAGAAGACCTAAATAGACATTTCTCCAAAGATGACATACAGATAGGCAATAGGCACATGAAAAGATGCTCATCATCGCTAATTATTAGAGAAATGCAAATCAAAACTACAATGAGGTACCACCTCACACCCGTCAGAATGGCCATCATTAAATAGTCTACAAATAATAAATGCAGGAGAGGGTGTGGAGAAAACAGAACCCTCCTACACTGTTGATGGGAATGTAAACTGGTGCAGTCACTATGCAAAACAGTATGGAGTTTCTTCAAAACTCTAAAAACAGAGTTGCCATGTAATCCAGCAATCCTACTCCTGGGCATATACCCAGACAAAATTATAATTCAAAAAGATACATGCACCCCTATATTCATAGCAGCACTATTTACAATAGCCAAGATATGGAAACAACTTAAATGTCCATTGACAGAAGAACGCATAAAGAAGATGTGTATATTTATATATACACATACACACACCATGATAATGCCATTTGCAGTAACATGGATAGACCTAGAGATTATCATACTAAGTGAAGTTAAGTCAGAAAGAGAAAGACAAATCCCATATGATATCATTTATATGTGGAATCTAAAATACAACACAAAGGAACATATCTATGAAACAAAAACAGACTCACAGATATAGAGAACAGACTTGTGGTTGTCAAGAGGGAGGGGGATAAGGGAGGGAAGGATTGGGAGTTTGGGATTAGCAGATGCAAACTATTATATATAGGATGGATAAACAACAAGGTCCTACTGCATGGCACAGGGAATTGTATTCAATATCCTGTGATAAACCATAATGGAAAAGAATATGAAAAAGTATATCTACATCTATATATTTATAACTGAGTCACTTTGCTGTACAGCAGAAATTAAATACAACATTGTAAATCAACTATACTTCAACAAAATTTAAAAAAAAAAAGACCCCCCTCTCCTCTCCCCTCCGCCCTGCAAAAGAAGCATCTTTCCCACTTTTCCTTCTAATTGGCTTCACATTTTGCATTTCTCCGGAATCCCCTAAATTTGTATTTGGGAAGAATAATTAAGCACAGAGACTGTATTTCTGTGAAGGATGTATGTATATATTTATATGTTGTGCGTACATAATATATGGTTTAATAGCTACCAATATACATTAGAATGCATACGAAAATAAAATAGAAGGAAAATAAATTTTTGTTTTTTAGATATTAAACCAATGTTTCTCATTCCTGGCTATAAATAGGAATTAATTGGGATTTTAAAACCTCCCCAAACTCATGACTTGATCCCAACCACAGAGATCCTGATTGAACTGGTCTTGGGTGGGGAGGTCTTAGATGGGGAGAAGCAATTGGTATTTTTAATTAAGGTCCCCAGGTAATTCTAATGTGCTGTCAAGGTTAAGAGCTACTATTGCAGACAATAATACCAGACAACTTCAGAAATATATGCCTATGGGCTGCTTAAGTAGAGTCAGAATTAGGACCCAGTATTCATTTATCCTCCTGATTTATGGTGGAAATAATATTAGACTAAACACCTTGGATCTAATCCCAAATCAGCTATTTACTGTCTGCATGGCCATGTGGTCAGCTATTTTACCTTCTCTAGGTATTGAGTTTCTTAATCTGAGAAAAATGCAGTATTCCCAAATTACCTACACATTTTGAAGAGGGTGGATAAATAATGCCTCTGTATACAGATATAGGAATTTAAATATTACTGAAATTACAGAATTTCTTGGTCACATCCATTTCATTGAAGTTGACAGGCATTGATCATCTTTACTAGTCTATCCTAGCTCCATAAAGTTATGATAACACAAGAATGGTCAGAAATAGCCCTATTTAAATTCTTCAGCAGATACTCGAGTATCTTGCATCCAGATATCTCTGTTTCTCTTTCCAGGTCCTCTTCATTCCAGTCTCTTAGGATGTGTCCAAAGTCACTGGCACAACTTTTAAGAGTCCTAGGCTACTTAGAGGTTCTTTCTTCCACTAGATGTTCTCCCATGAACATCTAACTATGTCCTGGTGTTTATCTTTTAATACAATTTTATTCATATATCACTAGAAAACTGATAATGGTAGTGTGAATCAAAATCCCCAAAAGTCCAGGGAAGTTAAATAAGATCTTCCTGCCTACATAGAATATGACTTAATATTTGGCTTAGACTTGTTACTTCTAGCATGAAAAGAATGAATACCACATTTTCTGAAAATTTTCAAATTAATGCTTACATTTAACTTTCCTTTTGTACACATTGAATATGTACTCTTTGTATGAATGCAGTTTAGTAGAAAACAACAAAATGTTTTCCTTTAATCAAGTTAAAATCTCTTCTACCCAACTTACTTATAGTTAATATTTTTAATTTAACTCATGTTGTTCCCAAGAGAAATTTCATATGTTTCTCAAATTTGACAAAAATATCCCTACTCCCCCCGTTTACTGAAAATCCTGATTAGTCATAATTAGTCGAGATTAGACTAATTGATTAGAACCTCGTCAAGATGTCAGAAGTGAGAGCCCTGGGTAAGGTTTACACCGAGTGTTTAAAGAAAATGTGCCTGTCTTTATTCAGGGCATTGACTGTCCATTTCATTGCAGTCCACCCACATTAATTTTACTCATTTGGCCCCTGTATGCTTTTTAGTTTGCAACCCTTGGCCAAAATGATAAACTCTGTTTTCAAATAGTTTACTTAAATTCCACAGAATATATTCTAATCTCTAATTTTTTGATATTAAGAAATAATATTAGTGTCAGGTTACTTGGTTCCAACAGAACAATTCTATTTGAACACAGAAAAATACCAACCTGGCATCTCCCCATCATCACTTTCATACCACCCAAACATATATGAACTAAATCTGTAAGCTGAGACAAGGCTGCAAGAGTAACTTGATTTCTCATCCAATGAAGTTTAGTTGTCAGAAACACTCAATGTACTGTATTTTCCAGACAGCTATGTTATGCATGTTTAAAGCTGCGAATGTTTTGTAAAATAAGATGTTTAAGGTGATAAGGTATCCATTTTGAGGCAGGGTCCAAGGTGGCAAGGATGCATTTATTGAACATTTTTCAAGGATAACTAGAATGAAAAGTGATACTCTATATTGTCAAATGCAGAGATAATGTCCTTCACACACAATGCCATTGTTCCTGACAGGAGCAAAACAATATTAGCATGACATTTGATTTTCAGGCTAAGGTTTCTAAATAAATGTTCTAATGACCTTTGAAAACAAAGTTTCTAGGATAATACATTCCTCTAATTCTTGAATTAAACTAAGAGATGTCAGTTAATAATTTTGTTATTATAGAACCATGGGAAGATAAATTTATCCCACATACAGACTGACAAAAACAAGTTTTATGTTATATGGTTTATATCTCCATCGTTTTTAAAGAATATTTATTTTTAAAACTCAATTTAGCTTTCAGAAAATAGTTTATTGGTCTATTAGTGAACTTGCCTCTTAAAATAGTGTCACATTGCATTTTTTAAATATATGTTTATTTTAACAGAAGCTAAGATTGAAGAAACACTTTTATTGTATTGTATAATTTAATGTGAGATATATTTCATCATATTAACGATCACACTTTATAACTTTGAGGTTATACATATACTCTCCTTTGCCCAAATAACTGAATACTTTAAAAAGGTGTAAACATGCACTTATATTTTATTAATCAAATTGTATACCATACATACTAATAGAGCTCTCAAAAAAAAATGAGAGATTTGTGAAAGGGAGTTTCTATCCAATTAGAATACAATAATATTTTGAAGTATTAAAGAAGGTTCTTTTAAAATCCAATACTTACATAAATATAGTATTGGTTACTGTATACATACATTATTGTAGTAAATTCACTATTTGAGCAAACTTCAAAACTGAAACAAATATATTTATTTTCATTTACTATTTAAAATGATTCTTCTACTTTTACTGTTACTATGTGGAAGAAAAGGGGAAATAGGATGTTCTCATTATTTCCTAACCTAAAATACTCCCATGTCTTATGAATATATTTTCAGAACAATAAAGAAGTTACCTGATATAAATATATTCAGGTTTTTTTTTTTCTGAAGAAGAATAAAAGATACACACACACAAACACACGTAAATTCTTAGGTAGATATTCGGGTTCACTCTCATTTAAATATTATAAAGCTAATTTCATACTCTGGAAAACTTCGAAAAAATTAATTTTTTAATATTCTTTTCACATGGAAGTCTAATCATTTTTTAAAATTCAAAGTAGTTTTAGTTTTCTTCTTTTGTGACTTTTTTTGCACTTATGACAAATGATAATTTTAAAATAGATACTGAACTTGGAGCAAAGATGTTATCCTTCAGGCTGAGAATGCTTTCTACCATGGGCTTTAATTTAATTTTGATAATGCCATGTGAACATGAGCAAATTTGCAGATTTTAATTTAACATTTTAGACTTGGAGATAAAGGGAGAAACTGACAATATCTCAATACCATAGACTGTACTCTTTTACCCTTTTTACATCCTACCTGAGGACACCATCCCCAAATGTGTCAGCCTACAGCACTAACATATTGCTGTGCATGGCACATTCTGGGACTTGGATATGTAGGCAACCTTCAGTTTTATAGTCTAACATTCAAAAAAGGCAATCACAATGATTTGCTAGGAAATCTAGTGAAGAATGCTTCCACAAGGGCAGTTGAAACCCCTTGTCTAACCTCTTTTATGAATGCAGTGTTTAAAAATTTCACATTGACTATTTGATGTTTATTGTATATTTTAACAGCTATACTCAAAGATTATTTATTTTTCAAATGTTGCAAGCCATGGGTCAAAATCTCCTTAAAGTCAAAGCAAAACAGCCATCTACTTCTATTGAGCAACTTTTCAAATATAACTGTGCTCAAATTAACTCATGATGGAGGACGACTGGTAGAGTCCTTACGAGCAAATAAATATTCCCCAAGGGGTCAAAGAACTGGGAAAGTAGACTATTTAAAGACCAGTTGTAACAAAACCCAAAGACAAATAAATAATGCAATATAGAAAACTTCATCTGATCATTTTAGTGCGAAATACTGCAGGCTTATAAATGCATTTGCCAAAAACTACAGTTTACTTAGGTATCCTCTCCCCAACTGACATTATTACAAATAAATTTGCTCCCCTTGTAAGAACAATCTTCTAAGCACAATACATAGATGCACATACCAAATTTATCACATTGCTGTTCGACCAGAAAAAGATAAAATTTCCTAATACAAATAAAGTGAAAATGGTTCTTCCAATTTAAGGTCCATAAAACACTTATTAAAGATAAAAGCAGGTTTTTCAGCAACACTGGACTTTGTGAGATGCAGTATGTGCAACAGAATGAAATAGAAATTTCAGTGATGGAAAATCATCCTCCTTCCCTCGTGATAGTATAACAACCTTTTAAATCATGTTTGACATTTGTAAGTCGAGTGAGCTGGCAGCCCTGCAAGGTCTATGTGGTAATATATGTGGTAAACCCTTTCTGGAGCAGTAATCTCATTGCTGTGTCTAACGGCTCTAACTTCATGTGGCCGACTGGGCCCCAAGAGACTTATCTGGCTCTGCATTTCTCAAGCCACTGGTTGCTAATGTTCCCTATTATGAGGAAAGCAGAAACGTGCCTTCAGGCAATGGCCACTTGGCTAGAGGTACACCACCAGCCAACCTTCTGCTGAGCTGTTTTGTTTTAAACTATTAAATATGCACATGCGTTATACAAAGGGGGTTCTTTGTGCTTCAAAAAACAATATGACAGCGATATTTACTCTGCTCCAATTGCTAATCTGACAAGCTCCATCTGGTAAGCAGACCCTTTATCTTCTCATCACCCTAAATCTCTGAAGGAAAGTGGACACTAGTGGCATATGTCCATGGCTGGTCCTTATGCTTAATGAAGTAGAATATTTATAGGTTTAAACTTTAAGGACACCTATAAGACATGTTACTTGATGTTGAGAAGGAGAGCTATTCCATTACAGTGAACTATATCAGTCCATTTTCTATCACTCCGCATTTCATTTGTAAAGGGAGCCCAGCACTACACCTCCTTACAAAGGTGAAACTGAGATTTAATTCTTCTCAAAATATTTAATGATCTTAAAGTGGCAGCTTCAGTGTCCCCAGGGTAACCTCGACTTATCCTTAGCTCTTGCCTCTGTATTTTAATTGTTTTCTTATATATCTTTCTTCCCTACTCAATTGTAAGCATTGTGAAGGCAAGACATGTAGATTATTTCATAAGTCTACACAGTAGATGCTTTCTAATAGTTCCATGAGTAAATGGATACATTTTCACTCTGTTGTAAACACGGAATATTTACATTTTCCATAGAAATAAAAATGATGACAAAACAATCTTTTTACCTTATCATAAAAACAAACATATGAATTGGTAATTTTTGCCTTCCACAGTTGATCCAAGAGCTTCATTTATCTTGTTCTTTGTTACTCTTTGTTACTTGTTCTTTGAACAACTCATGCACTGAGTACCCACCCTGAGCAATCCATATTCAAACATGAAAAGTATTCTAGGAATATTTTCAATTCAACATGGTACTCTGTACATACAGTTTAATTTATCATACTTTGTAGAAATATAGAAGGAACATGGCATGGAGGTACTACTGTGGGTTAGCCCAGAATCAAATGTGTATTCTGAGGGAATTAGCAAGATCTACCTTCAAAGTTGGTAGCATAGAAAATCCCATGAATTCCAGCTATGGAGGGATTAAAAATAAAGGCTATTGTTCATTTTAAGGAAAGAAATATAAGTGCTGCTTTCTATTAGATGCTGATGAAAAAAATCTGAACAGGAAAGATACAGTATTCCCTGGCTTAATTGGTATTTCGTAAACAACCCAAAGCCAACTTTATCCAATGGGGATTTAAAGGCATCTAAGACTTTGGTTTAGAAGTGGGAAATAAATGATGAAATCTCCTTGTCCATTTTCTGGGTCACTTTCTCAATAAAAAAGTCATAGCCAGCTGCTATGGCTTCCTTCCAAGTATATATTTCAGCTATTATTAATGCATTATTTTATCTTTTTATCATTTAGAGAATATTTAGTGTATTTTCCATTAAGTGCCTGAAATTACAGTTGATTTTAAATCTTTCAAATTAATACAGTGAGCTGCAACACGGTAGAGAAGAGATTTGGAAATCTGGCATTATTCCCTAGATTTGGTACCCACGCCACTATAAATTGTAAGAATCTCTAGCCCAAGAATATACGTTAAATATTTTAAAAAAGGTGTGATTATTCATTCATTGGTTTTACTTTCTTAGCTAATACAACTCACAATTATTTAGGAGTGATTGTGGAAGATGGGAAAGTTAAGCCTAATACTTATGTAGGCTTAGTGAAGAGAAATACAGCTTTAGTCCGAACGATCATAGTTAAATTAAGCGATCACTATGAACGAGGCACTGATCTAATTTATATATATATTAGTTCAATCAATCTTTATAACCATCCTGTGATGTAAGTACTGTTATTATCCTCATTTTCTAAATGAGAAGACTGAGGTCAAGTAACTTGCTTGAGGACACACAACTACTATGTGACAAAATTGGGCAGTTTAGTTTGAGTCACGTGTTTAGCCACCAACTGTGTCTCTAGTAATATTTGAAGTTATAATATTTGAAGACTGGCTTGTAAACTAAAAGGAAGGTCTCATTTTAACTATTATTAAGAGTACTTGTACTAGGTACAAGGGCTAGAAAAGGGAATTTTTCACTTGACTGTCTATGCCTATTTTACAAATGAATGGTATAAAAAACTTATTTTTCTTTTTGTTCACATGTGAATTTAGATATCTACAACTATATGTATGATAGGAACTCAAATATTTGAGGAGTGGATGGATTGATAAGTGAATAAATACATGGATCTCTGTATAAAATATATTTATATAACTTTGTCATTTTGGAGCAATGCATGCACATGCAAACACAGAAGAGTGAATGGAGGTTACATAGAAATAACTAGGAGCCACTACTGAGTATCATTTATAAACTGCACTTGGCTAATGCAATTGATTATATTAGCAGCAATGGTGGGAATTTGCTTTGCACCTCTCCCAATCACTGTTAATAACTATCCTGACAATAATGATAGTAATAATAAAATTCACTGGGAAATTGGAGTCTTTAAAAGTATTATGGAAAGTATTAATGAATGCATCTTCAGAGAACTTTGTTATCATTTTAAATCAGTAACATATCTAAATTTTTAAATGCATCTATTGTTCCGATGTAGGTTTAAGACAAGTCCCCCAACCTCTCTAGTTCAACTAGATTGTAGTCCCTAAAACTCTCTTATAAAGAAATTCTGGAAATACTCATTTTGTAAAATGTCGAGGTTTTAATGAAAATGACTGAAGCAGAGAGAGAGGAAGTAAAAGATCACGTGTGGTTTATTTAAAAAGTAAGGACTACCACCTAAATGGGAAAATGACTAGGTTTAATGTACCACAATTTCTTCTTCCTCTTAAAAACAATTTGTTTTCTTTCAGCCTTTTGACATCAGTATTTTTTGTAGCACAGCAAAGACAGAACTAAAAATTCCAAAGACTGATGTAAAAGTAACCTCTTTATAAAATAAGAAAAAAAAAAAAAGAACAGATGGGTTGGGCTCCTACATTCATGCTCCCTACGTTGTACTAAATTGAATTAGAAGGAATAACCATCTCTTTGGGTCCCTGCCTAAATATCTAGTTAGAGCTTGAATTGTAAGCTACTATAGATTATCTTCAATCCTGAGCAGCTGCTCTATAGACTAAATTAACTCACTAAGTACCTTTTTTAAGAATATATTTTGGAATATATAAGGCAGCTTTGCAAATGATAAAACTCTAGGCAGTGTCAATAGCTTGAACAAAAGCAATAATAAAAGTGATTTCACCACTGCATAGTATATTTAATTCTGTATCAATTTCTCTTTGGCTCTGAATCTACGCTAATCTGCAAAAGTGAATAAAGATACAGCATATGCATTGGTGTCCATGTTGTGTATATAGAATATATAATATGGATGGTAGATTTATATGTTTATTTAAAGAATGAGGAATTTTTTTACAGTATGAGAATATGAAGAGTGTTATAGAAATATTCGCATTCCATATTTATTTCATGAATCTGCTTTCTTTGGTGTCACCCAGATTCAGAATCTTTGAAGTAAGTTGGAGTCTCCATCTTCCTTTGTTTACTTCCATCTAGTTGGCAGACCTTGCCTGCTATTCATCTGCAATGCCTTCTACGTCATAATCTTCATTTCTACAGCTGCCTTTCTAAGTTCCACTCTCTATTAGCCTGAACTAATTTTGCAATCATGCCCTAACACTTTCCTAGACTTTCGCTCTTTATTCGCTCTCTCCAAATTACCCTCGACTCTCTCCTAAGTTGCTTTTCCTAAAACACATCCCGATACTAACCCTGCCATCTCCATCTATTTCAGTGCCTCCTCTCCTTGATTTCAATGGCAATATAAACATACTTAGTCCAATATTTTAGGTTTTCCTGGATCTGATTCCAACTCACTTTCCCAACCTTATTTTCAATAATGTTTCAGGTTCAGTGAAAGAGCATTACTTTTATTCATGCGTGCCTCTCTTCTACCTCTTTCTAAAATGCTTTCTCCCTATTCTCTGCCATACACACCCTACTTAGCATTCAGTATTTAGTTGAAATTCTTTTTTTTTTTTTCCATGAAATTTCCTTGACTCCGTAGTTCAACACTTCCACCTTCTCAGATTCCCTGGCTGTTAATCTAGTACCACTGAACTAGACATTAGAGCACAATTTTTATAATCAGTGTTTTACTGTAATTATGTACATATATATCTAATCTTCCACACTAACTGTAGCACTTCAAGGGCATAGTCTCTTACACTATCTAATCTACAGTGTCAAGCACACTGCATGTATATAGGAGGCACAGATGAACACATGTATGAAAGAATGATGACTTTATCCATAACAGAAAAAAAAAATTGAACTCAAGTCTCCTGAACTCCACCCACCAAGCTATTCTGTTCACTGCTTTGCTGATGGTAACTCGCTATTTAGTCAGCTGTGACTGTTACGGTGCACCTACTTCAAACATTATACTTGCACAGGGTTAAATAATCTTCATTACAATTTTCCATGACTGATGTAAACCTTTCCCACAGCAATTCAGTCTCCTTATATGTTGCCCTGATCTGAGGGCAGCAGTTAGAAGGCAAAGGGCCTGTGAGTGAAGCAGTCTGGATTCTTAGGCCTACCTCTCCAAAATTTCTTAGCTTGGCAAATCACTTATAGCCTTCATTTTCTCATTTGTTAGATGAGGGGTTTGGGCTGGCAGACTCAGGAGTTCCTTTCCAGCTCTGAAATTTATTGGAGGTGAAAGGTATAGTCTACCAACTTTGACCTATAGAAAATCATTTTACATGCTTGAGTTCCTATGGATTATTATTAAATGATCCACTGTTTCCCCTGGTGCTGGCTGGTATGGTTCTAACACTCATTCTGATCTCTAACTTTCAAACTTTGTTTCAATATTGTTCAATTCATGCTGAGAATTTCCCTACATCTGTGTCACAGCCTTCAGAATTTCCCTGGAATTCTTCACCCAAAAGGGTTCATTTCCCTAGCACTGAATCCTCTGAGCATTCTAATGCCATTTGTTATTTGGTCGAGGAGGCTAGGCTTTGCTGAACAGCCTGCGCAAGCTTAATGCCCTGCCTCCTTGGGTAGCTGTCCACTGACAAGCTCCTGCATCTGCTGCCTGGTTTTTCCACCTTCTTGGCGTGTGTCCAGTGACTATTCTTGCTCCTCTGACCTTCATAACTATGCCTCTTCATGTCAATGTTCCTTCTATCCCATGGTCTGTTTTTCTCCTTTCTACCCACATTCCAGGTCTTTTTTTCCTTTCTATTCCGTACAAACTTCCTTTACTTCTTTTGTTTGCCGATTTCTTTGTCTTCTCTTGATGTATAGACTCTGAGTGTTAACTGAAGTCTAGAAAATCAGAGGCTTTGATAAAATTGGGTGGGCTTGACATAAATGTGGGAAAATAATCAGAACCAAGAAATGGAGGTACAAACGTTTAACATTAGATCCTAGATGACAGACTTGAAATTGCAGTATGGTAAATGTGATACTGTCTATGGCAAACTTCCAGAGGAGGCAGGGATTCTGTCATCTTATCACCAAGCATTCTGGAAGCTGTTTCCTTTCATTGGATCTGCCTTGAAAGAACTTATCTCTATTCTGTGAAGAGAGTGTACTTAGACAAATACCTCATTTTAACGTCCCCTCAGTTCCAAAACACCAGCGATTCCAGTTCAGCCTGAAGATCAATATGTCCAAAGTTCCATTAAATTTGAAGAGATTTATCCAGTAGATCAGTGGTTAGCAACTCTGGTTAAACATAAGAATCACCTATTGGACCTCAAAAATTATGCTTACCTATCACCCCTAAATTGACTGATTTAAGCCTGGACATCAGTATTAGTAAAAATTTCCCGCCAGCAATCAAGCTCCTTGGTACTTACCCAAAGGAGTTGAAAACTTACATCCAAATAAGAACCTACACACAAATGTTTATAGCGGCTTTACTCATAAGTGCCAAAACTTGGAAGCAACCAAGATCTTCCTCAGTACATGAATGGATAAATGAAGTGTGGTACATCTAGATAATGGAGTATTATTCAGCGTTAAAAAAGAAATGAGCTACCAAACCATGAAAAGTCATGGAATTAGCTTAACTGCCTGCTACTAAGTGAAAGAAGCCAATCTGAAAGGTTATATATTGTATGATTCCCCCTATATGACATTCTGGAAAAGGCAAAACTATGAAGATGATAAAAGGATCAGTGGTCGGTACTGGAGATAAACAAGTGGAGCACAGACAATTTTTAGGGCAGTGAAAACACTCTGTATGATACTGTAATGATGGGTACATGTCATTATACATTTGTCCAAACACATAGAATGTATAACAAGAGTAAATCGCAATGTAAACTGTGGATTCTGAATGACAATGATTGTCAGTGTAGATTCATCAATTGTAACAAAGGTACCTCTCTGGTGGAGGATGCTGATTATGGGGAAGCTATGCATGTGTGGGGGACAGGGGGGTGTATGGAAAATCTCTGTACCTTCCTCTTAATTTTACTGTGAAACTAAAACTGCCCTAAAAATTAAATTCATATATATATATACATATATATATACATATATATATATATACATATATATATACATATATATGTATATATATATATATATATATTCGAAAACTCACTGCAGTATAGTCCAGCTCAGATCTGCCTTTGGTGGCTGGGAGACCAGGAGGGTGGGAGGTTTATCTAATGATTGTTTAAGAACCATCTTGATATTTTTATACATTTTCCAGTTTTGTGGTAACTTAAGCCTGGAAAAAAAGAAAAGCTTTCAGCTTCTGTAATGTGCCTTGATCTCAAAAATTATTCCTGTTCATTTAAAGGTACAGACAGGTCAAAATATGCAAAAAAAAAAAAAAAAAAAAAGAGCAGTCGACCCTGTTCATGCTTCATGCTTTTCTGGGAGAAAAATGTGTATGTTGGGGACATTTCTAGGGAAAGACGTGAATGGCTGCCCATTACCATTCAGCAAAAAGCTAAATCGGTAACATGGCCTACAAAGCCCGGCATAGACTGCTTCTTCTTTCCCAGCTCTTCAGTCTCCTGTCGCACATGACTCCCCAGCTCCCCCCTCTCAGCAGCCACTCAGCAGTACCTGAACTTTCAGCTTTATTAAGGTTCTACTGAGCTTCATCTTACCACTGGTCTTCTCCATCTGCCTAGAGTGTCTCTCCAATGGTTCTCAAGCTTTGCTGAGCATTAAAATCACCTGGGAGCATTCTAAAGCTCTCAATGCCCACGTCCTACTCTGAACAATCAAATTAGATTTTCTAGAGATGGGAGCCAGCCATCAGTAATTAAAAAAAAAAATCCTCAAGTGCTTATGATGTACAGCAAAGTGTGTGACCCAGGGTTCTAATTTCCTCAGCTCATCTGCTTAACCTCCAATTTGACTTCAGGTCTCTACAAATTTTCACTTCCTAAGAAAAACTTCCACAATTCACAATCTGGCCAAATACCTCTATTTACAATTTTACAGCATCAAGCACCTTCCTTCGTATTGCCATGTTAATTTTATATTTATTGGTTGGGGCTATAGTCTCTGTCCCAAACTCCAAGCTAGACTTTACAATCCATGTAGTCAGTAACTATACGATATCTAATTTTGTTAACGAGAGTATCCCCAGTCCCACAACAACAGAAACAAACTAAAACAGAATTTGCCTATGTCTAGACTCTTAAATTCATAACATGTATAGATTCAATAAATCAGCTGGACATCATAGAGGTCCATAATGGTGCTATAAATATATTGACAACTTTGCTTCTAATCTTTAGTGATACTTTTGCTAGATCTGATTTTACTGGTAAAATGATATTCTCTGTGATAATATAATACAGTGTTTTTGCACTTTTCAATTCTGGACACAAGGTATAATCATTTGCATGCATTGGCTTAAATCGTCTCTAGTCTCCTTTATTTTTTTCTCCAGTACAAATGTATGCAATCTACTAATTGTAGATCTGCTGTAACACATTCTGTTAATGCAGTTGTTCAGGAAAAGTGTGATTACATTTTTGTTTGGGTGTATTTTGTAAAAAATCTGCCACGTTGAAATTTCCTCAGCTGTTGGTTCACAGAGGGTGTCAGACCTGTGGGCTGTCACATGGTCAAATAAGGAAAACAGCACATCAGGCATGTTAATTAGTATTGCATAAGCACAGCCATAATGAAGTCTAATTGCTTTTGCAGTGGCAGTTACTGGAAGACCCAAAACCCATACCAGTCTTCCTCCTGTGAAAAAAAAAGACAGAAAAAAAAAAAAAAAAATGTTTTCCAAAAACATATATGCTTTTATGCTGGCATGTAAATGCTCTACTGAAATGTTTGCCACTTGAATATTTTTGCTTTATGCTAATATTTCTCTACTTTTAAACTTCCCTATCCATTACCATCATCCTTTCCGTACACACATTTTTACTAACAACTGTTCATCTGATTCTTGCCATCTAAACTAGCTCCACAATTTCTAGAAACAATTTCATGCTCAGTCAGTTTTACAGTCTGTATTTGATCTTCGTGTGAAAAAGGGAAAGAACAAAATTCATCACTACACACATAAAATACCCTGTTCTTCAATAAACCCAAGAATTAAATGGGAAACCTAACAGTTTCTCATGAACCTAAGTTACTGTACACCAAGATATCCAGTTTTAATCAAATTTGGAATGATTCAATGAGGATCTAATAGCCAAATGTCAATTTTACACATAATATTGTCACTAATCCTAAAGGAAAATATAATAATAAAGACTGTATGTGGTTATCTGACCTGTTTCATTCATGCTTATGTTAATTTAATTCAAAGTTTTCAAGGAACAATGACTGTCAATTAAGTTAAATTACACTCTAGGGAGAGGCCTTCTGAACATGCGGATTACAAGCTGCAAAAGAAAAAACAAGACATCAAAGCACTTCACTGATCTGAATTTCAGTCATCTTTTAAAATGGCATCCTAAGAAATTCTGAAAGCAGAATCTATGAGTGGCTCCTCTCAAACATCTAAAAGCCTCGAAAAATCCATCTCTTAAACATATAGTCACTTGCTGAATGTTTCCTTAAATTGTATTCTCACAGAATGAACAATTTGGATTATGATAGCCTTAAACATGTGAAAGACATCACATTGCTTCAATATTTGAGGAAGGAAAATAAATTGGGAAGTATCTGGGGATGGTGGGATTCAAAAATAATTTCAGCTTTATTTTTTTCAACTAAAAGAAAATGTATCACAGAAGTGTTTTAAATTAAAGAAATAAGGGATTATTGGTTTTGAGGAATAAGAATAATTCCTGCAGCTAGATCCAGAAATCTATTAAAAGATAATGTTAAAACAATGTTCTGCCAATTTGAAAAGCATGTTGCAATTCCACTTTATAAGATGTTTTGTGAGGGCACAAATCTCTAAAGAGAGCATGTATGCATAGAGGAGTTTGTGGGTGTTTATGTGGAAGGGAGAATGTGTGCTAGTGTGCATACAGCATCTTAACAAATTCTCCTGGGTTTATTTCAAGAGTAGAAGGGATTGTATGATGAATCAATTCCATAAAACAATGGCTTATGAACTCCAGATGTAATGCTTTTGCACTTTGTCTAATAAGCAGCAGAATTTGTCAAAAACAGCCTTCCTTTCTAAGAGAACCCAAATGAACAGCAACATCTATTTTTAATCTGTTTAAAATTCCAAGTTGTCATTCACTTGTACAAAGGAATCAAGAGTGAAACCATTTGCACTTATATCTTAGTGGCATATTACTCAACATCTGGTATGATCCAAAGTTCTGAACTATAATTTAAACAAACTCCTGGCTAGAATGCAACAAATAAAGAAGAAAAAATTGGGAATGCCTCACATATTTTTCAGAGTAGACTTCAAGAACAATAGACTAAATATTTACTCAATGTGCTTATGTGAAGGATAAGGGAAAACCACATAGACAAAGTGGAAAAACAATTTATAGCACAGTTGAAGACATAAACATCATTTTTAAAAATTCCTCTCAAAGTTACAAAAATAATTATCAGAATAGTCTATACTCATGATGTCAAGGAGACAATTTTAGAGTATTGCAAAGTTATTCAGTTAAAAAATGGCATTGTCCCATAATTTCATATTTCTATGCTTCCATAACTTCTTTGGTTATTTTAAATTCACGTTATTTATCAAAATGGAATATCTTCAAGATATATGATTCACTTAATGAAACACAGTATAATATCTACAACATGTTACCATTTTTGTAAAGCACAAAGCTATATGAATATGCACAGATTATTCACATATATTAATGGAAGTTTGTACAAGAAAAGCAGCAACATTTGTTACTTCTGAGAAAGGAACGGGATGCTTCCGGGTTAGGGTGAGAAAGAGACTTGATTTCCTTTAATAGCTTTTTAACTTTTTGGTTTTGTACTAATAGAGCATTTTGTTTTAAAAATAAATAAAATCTGTATATTAAAATCATATTTGATTTCCACTATAAACCCAGCTCTTGATTTAAGACCTTTTTTGTCTTATCTTCATGGAACATATATTTTGGGAAAATAAGTGATATGTACATAAAAAAATAAAATTCAAACAAAAGTTTGGAAAGTAGCATAATGAGTGTATGATATGGAGTGAAAGTGGTCTAAGAGCCCCATGAAGGTCATATTGCCTTAAATAGTTAAGAAAAGACTTCAGGTAAAACTGGACACTGTAGGATTTATAGAGAGAGAAAAATAAAAGGGCAATTCTGTCAAAAATCACATATTTGAAGAACCATATGAAGACAAGGTTGGCCAAAGCAGAGTCCCACTTGATTACAGAGATGTGTGTGTGTGTGTGTGTGTGTGTGTGTGTGTGTGTGTGTGTGTGTTGGTGGACTCTATGTGGCTGTGGAGAAGAATGTGGGTGTGAGTGTGTAAGTGCCGGAATGAGGTGAATATATCAGATGGCAGAAGACTTTTTTTTATGATTCTGAAAGCAGGACAAGTGGTTGTACTTATTTGGTTTCTCTCCTTTCTTTTCTTTTTCTTTTCTTTTTCTTGCAGTTATTTTAAATCTCAAGTATTAATACACCTACAGTTAAGTGCACAAGTCAAAATTGCTCATGTGAATAAAGATATAGAAAGTGAATGTATCCACGTAACCTACACCTATACGTAGATGAAGATCTATAATATCAGTAGCCTCCCAAAAGATCTTTCCCCCACATTCACACCACCAAAAGGTAACCAATATTCTTTTCCATTACCAAAGATTAGTTTTGCTAGTTGTGGAACTTTAACTAGAGAGGATCATATCACGTGTGTTTTTCTGGATCTGGCTTTTTTCCCTCATTATGTCTATAAGGTTCGTCCGTGTTGATGCACGTGGCAACCCTTGACACAAAAAGGTTAACCTTGAGCTCTTTGGCTAAATAATTACACATATTCGCTACCCCAAAGTACAAAGCATGGAAGCAAGGTAAGGTTAATTAGGCATTAAAACCTATGAATTGTATTGCATGTTACAATTTACACTGCTTCATATTTCTTATTTCATTTGCCCTTTACAATAAACTAATAACCTATTAGAAGATGTGATTATTATATTATTACTATTATTATTATTTTACAGATATGGAAGTGCAGATTAGAGAGGTTGCAATAGCTTACTGAAGGTCTTATGGAAACAGCAAGTAAGGAGTTAATTGTTATTCGCAGTCAGAGCTTCCACCTTCAAAGTCCATGATCATAATACAAGACCACATTATCTCCATTATTATTTAAATAGAGAAAATGGAAAAAAACTACAATAATATAGTTTAAAGTCTATTTCTCCACTTTCATGACCTAGCATTATTCCTTAGAAAATATGACGCTGATGCTGACACTATGGGTCAGGTCTTTTCCTGAAAGCTTGTATTATTCCATTTAATCATCATAAAAACCATGTGAAGTAGGTACCATCATTATTCTTATTTTACAGATGAGGAAACTAAAGCCCAGAGAGGTAAGAAAACTTGCCTGAGGTCACACAGGGTACTAGTATATCTGAGTTGGTAAACTTCTCCCATAAAGAGCTAGATAGTAAATATTATATTTTAGACTTTATGGGCAATATGGTCTCTGTTATGACTACACTGCTTTACTGTCACAGCACAAAAGCAGCCATAGACAGTAAGTAAATTAATGGGCATGGCTGTGTTACAATCGGACCTTATTTCCAAAAACAGGCACTGGGTCAGATTCAGCCCACTAGCTGTAGTTTGCTGACTTCTTAGAATCAATGTTCATAGAATGCTTGAAAATACGATAATGCAAATTCCAAGTAAAACTTAATTCATGGGTGAGGCTGTAGAAACACCTGCAAGATATAAAAATTAAAGTATGTTGCAAAAGCATAATACAGCGGAACCCAGAAGCATAAGTAAGCTAGATTCCATATTAACTAGTGATTCCACAGTGGGTAACTTGGACTTAGTGCAAATGCAGAGCTCAAGCCAGAATCAAATGACAAGTGAAAATGAGTTTCCTCAACAAAAAGTTAACCTTAACTTTTCCTCTCTTACTTTACATACGGAACAAACTTTATTCACAGGCCGGAATAATCAGAGCTGTAAAAACATTACATTATGTAATGTAGGCAAAGCCTGGGTTTCATTGATCTAGGAGTTAGTGAAGGAAACCAGTCAGGTAGGTTCAATAGCCCCAAATGAATACAGCAAAATTAAAATGCATGAACATACTGTCATTCGTAAATTTAAATATTTAACTTTTACCATTTTTAAGAGTGGCTGGTATGTGTATTTTTAATTTAGAGATAAAAATGTGCCCTTACTCATATTTTTTAAAGAGTCCCAATAATAAAAGCTCTGTCATCTTTGTAAATTGTATGCTTTGCTTGTCCTTGTCTTAGAATCCAGTTTATCTTTAAAACAAACATTCTGAAAATCTTTGATACTGCATTCAGCAATCCATCTGTTCCAATGTAAATTCTTTCAAGTGCAGGTGGCCTGTAATGTTGTGTGAGAGCAATTAATGAAGTTTTGAATCTCTTTTGCTCTTTCACGCTTGGCTGAATGGTAAAAAGGGGTTATCATCTTTAATTCTCCAGCTTCACAGTATACACAATTAGATATCTTCATGCATTTTCATTTCCCTTTTCGATACATATATTATACATGTTATTTTGGTTGTTCTAGATACAGACCAAATGAACTCACCAGTGATTTGCAGGATGGATGAAAATTTTAATATCTAGTAGAGGTTATACTAATAATGCTTTTTAAAAGTTTAAAGAAAATATTTCAATCTGCCAGCATTGTCATTTAGATTCTCAAGTTTACAAAAGCAACTAAAAAAAAGCAGAAAGCTTTTTATGCCAACATCAGTTGTTTAATGAAAAAGTTCAAAACTTTAGATATTTATCATGTTCCATTTAATATATACTTTTCTTCATATGCTAGTAAATCATTCACTCTAATTAAATAATAACTTAATAGCTAATTTATAAATTATTTGATTAGACCCCCAATTTTTCTGATTATCATATTATGCTCTGAGCCTAACAATGACTCAGATCAAATTATACTTATTATAAAATGTGTGAGAGTTTATGTCCTTATCTGTATAGAGATAGTGTTTTGCTAAGTGCATCGAGAATTTATCTGACAATAACCTTACATTTTATAAGGTATGAATGGTTGTAGATAGCTTTGTGAATACCACATTTGTTTTTTTTTTCCTTTAATACAAAGTTTGTGTTTCTACTTTACAGGTAGAATAATTAAGATCTATTTTCTATTTATAGTAATAATTGTGGAAGCATGGTAAATATTAAAGATTGAAGAATAGAATCTCTAAAGGAAGCAGCCCATGGAATAAGTCTTGTCATTCTGAACACAGTAAAATTTCACCTATAATGCCAGTTAGTTATCATTCAACAACCATATTATAGTCTATATATCCCTATAAATTATATTAAAAATTATATTTTCATGTTTTAAATCAGTTATTTAAAAAATCAGTCATAAAAAGGGGGAGGAAAAAAACAGTAGAAATATAAAGAACTCCAATAGTTGACTCTAATAGCTTGCAAAATACATGCCCTTCTAAGGATATTTCTAGTACTTTTTTTCTTTATCTTTAATTATATTTAATGCAAAGTAAAGTCTTAATATAGAGGCTTAGAAGAGTTATTGTCTAGCTGGAGACTCGCTAAATTGAAGTCAGAAAAATTTTGTACTAAAACTGTCTATAAGAAAAACTTTTGCTCTTTTGTTTTTGTGAAAATACAGGTTTTTTAAAGAGTTAAAGTCTGGGGGCTTCCCTGGTAGCTCAGTGGTTGAGAGTCCGCCTGCCAATGCAGGGGACACGGGTTCGTGCCCCGGTCAGGGAAGATCCCACATGCCGCGGAGCGGCTGGGCCCGTGAGCCACGGCCGCTGAGCCTGCGCGTCCCGAGCCTGTGCTCCGCAACGGGAGAGGCCACAACAGAGAGAGGCCCGCGTACCGCAAAAAAAAAAAAAAAAAAAAATTAAAGTCTGGAATTTAAGAGAAGAAAGAAAGAAGTTTTCTCAGGAAATCAACCTAAAGGCCAAATATAGTATGGACAATTCAAGACACAGAGTACAGGTTTGGAACTCATCCACTGTCACCTGAAGTCATGCTTATAAAAAAATGAACAAATCAAGCATCTTCAGCTAGGGATGAATATTCAACCATTGAATGGCTGCTTTTTTGAGTAGGTTACATGGGAAAGTATAAGCATGGCCCTTAACACCCTGCCTAACCCAACACCCGATAATACAGATAGCTTTACATTCCACTTGATTTCCCCAGAAACATTTATTCTCTCATGCCATTGCATATTCTGTTCTCTATAACTGGAATACTTCTCATCCCTATGTTCCTGTTCTACTTCAGTGTCACTTGCTTAGTCCCTGAAGCTAATGTTAGGCATGCCTTTGTTTTGACTCTTAGTTACTTAGCTTTTCCAACATAGATTTTGATTGGTTTTATGTGATCAGTGCACAGAAGAGTGCCTGGCACTAGACAGACGATCAATGTACTGAAAAAGAAAGAGTCACAACAAACAAAGAAAATGAAAGAAGCTATACTACATGGAATCATATTGTTGTCAGGGATTTCATGAGATTGCTTAAAATTATCTTATTTTCTATTGTTGGGTTATAATCAAACTGGTGTGGGAAAAAACATTTCACTCATTTTATAGTTCTGTAAGTCTCATCATTCCTTTTGATTATAAGATGATAATGAACTTATAAGTTAAGAGTTCATTAGAAGGAAGTACCCATCCTTTCAATAAGCCAAGTCAAGCCAAATCTGTCCTGTCTTTAGCTGCTTACTAGATTTTATGGGGTTAACCAAAACAACAGAAGACATGATTTCTCTTCTCTAACTGGAAAGACAAAGCATTCACATATTTATCAACTATAGATTTAAATTAGCTATAAATAATTATATAACCAATTTGTAGGGAATGTAATAAACCAACCATAAATATTGTATGAATTCAGCAATAGAAAATACCACTGTGGCCTAAGCAAGTTGCATAAGGTTTTATGACAGAAAATTTGTTTCCCCAAATATGTGGGTGGTAGCAGAGAAAAGTTTAACGATTATGCATTTATGGGAAACATAAGAAACAGTATAGAAACCAGATGAGAATGGAACATCTCAGAGGCAGTGAGCAAGAGAGATACTTTGTACTGAAGAACAACCTTCAGTGCTCAAAGATTTGAGATCATATCTAATAGTTAATCAAGAATTAATAGTCTCTTAAATAGACGGTCATAACCTACTTATATTAATACCTAAAAAATATACTTTACACTATATTGAAGCAAATATATTTACACTATTTGAAGCAAATATATAGCATTTTTTAAAGTAATCACATGATAGTCTTTCACTCTCCATTAATAATTGAATATCTCTGTGAGTGTGACACCAAAATCCCAACAACCCCCAAAAGAACAATTTAACATACAAAACAAATTAAGCCCTAACCACAACATTCTAATGCATAGCATAGCATATACTTCATAGGAAAAGGCAGATACCAAGATTGTTTTTCCTTAATGTTGTTATTTTCATCCACACTGAAGCCATAATAAGTAGAAAGTATTTAATTCTGTGTTCTTAATATTTAAGAAAATACTACATCAAAAAGAGAAGGAAAGAAGACTCCAAATGTTAACATGTGTATTCATTTTGCCTTACTTATAATGTTAGTCATTTAACTGAAAAAAAGAAAAAATTAGTCAGGTCTGGATTGGTCCACTAAGGTTTCAACTGTTTTTTGCACGTTAAAAAATGCATATGCATGAATTCTGAAATAATCATTATGAACACACCCCACGAGTTAAATAGAATTTTCTACTATGCATATTCAAAATGTCTTTTTCAAATGCTAATTTGTTAATTACAAACTTTCTCTCCAGCTTAACTAAACTCATAGACTTCATTGCAATCATTTGCATAATGTTTCCTATATAAGCAACGCCATCATTAAGTTACTGAAAATTTTCATACGAAAAGTACATTTTATTAAACCCAAAAGAATTAAGTTTGTTATTGAGGACAATTATACTCAGAAAATATATAAGGTTCTGAAATTTTAAGCGTTTAAAAAATAAATGGAGCACTCCATTCATTTTATATTGTGGCAACTTATAAGACGTTTTCAATTTTCATAGAGCACTGTTTAATTATCATCCACACTTCTCACACCAACAAATAATCAGGAGCATCACTAATAAAATACTGGTGTCTGGAGTCTAAGGAATAGGATTTGGGTCTCTAAACTTTCATATCCTCAGTAAGATAAAAGTGCTGCTATGAGTATGATGATGATGATTTAGTTAACAGTTAACTAATGCCAGCTGTTTTCATGATTATGCTAATGACAATTGTAGTTTCAAAACTGCCAATTCATAAGTTCTGAGTTTAAGTCATGTCTCTTGTCTTTTTTTACTCCTAGTGGCTATTTTGCTTTTATACTTATTGCTAACATCTCCACAACTGGGAAGGTAGAAAGACACCAAAAAAAAAAAGGGTAAAACACAAATTAGTCAACTCTTATTTGTATAATCCTTAATTATAACCATCAATAAAATTAGCTATTAAAACCAGTTTTAAAAATACAGTTTGGATGTTATTTCACTTATCGAGAAAAAAGGGATAATACGAAGTGTCTACTCTATAAGCTTATTGTGAAGATAGAATTAGAAAATGTAAATAAAGTTTATAGCACTGTACCTGGCTTCTAGTATGCACTTAATATATGTAATAATAATTCATAAATTCCAATCATTCATGTATCCACTTGTATAAATTATTCTAATTTGTAAAATTAGTATATATGTTTTTACATCATATTTATTTCCTAGTAAAACTATCCTTCAGCTCAGGATATAAACCCTGAACACACATCTATTTATAGGATTTTGGAGTGACATCAGTTGCAGTGGTATTAGGAAGGCTAGAGTTGGATGTAGGATACTCATACCATCATTTAACATCATGGGAGTCTACAGGAGCTACTGGAGTTGATCATGACAGACAACCTCAATCTGTCAGCAGGGCTTTTTCCATAGGTTTACATGGCCTTTCACTCATGGAACAAATATTAACTCTAAATATGTCAGTTATGAGAATCAAAATCTAAACTCTTTGTTTAAAGGGAAAATTTTATTCTCATCTCTTCCCATCCTCCCTGTTCTATCTGAAATGGGCAAAGAAAATTGCATTCCTCTGAATGATGCAATTATTGAAGCTTTTCCAAGTGAAGATCAGGAGAGATAATAAAGAATAGCAAAAAAATCCTTATGCATGAGAATGTGTCTTAACTATAGGTGATCTTCTTATACTGACAGAGCATGTATTCTGAACGGGGTCATCCGAGCAATGTCAACCCCAAGGGGACAAATAGATTCTCATTGCAGGGTTGGGTGCAAATGTGCTTTTCATATATAAAAGCACAGACATGCATACAGTACATAAACAAATATAGACTTCATCGGTAATATTAAAATTTCATGAGGATAGCAATTAGGAAAAAATGTGGAAAAAGCTCCTATAAGGGGCAATAATGAAAAAAGGTGAGAAACACTATGCTACTGATATCAGAGAGGTTTTTAAATACAATCTATTAACTATTAACATGGAAGGACATACCTAGAAAATCATGAATACAATTAAAATGTGTAGAAAGAGTGGAGGGGAATATGCACAACTTTTTATAGTATGTTTAGGAATTTTTGCAACCTCTCCACAGATTGTAAAATCAATCTAAATTACATAATGCATCACTAGCACACAAGTATGTTTGCTCAACTCATAGAGTATTTTGATAGCAGCTAATATAAGGGGAAAACAATTAGATGCCATCATGTAGAAAATGCATGCTTCAGTTTGCTTTAAGAGCTTCATGTAGACAAAGTCAAAAACCCCTAAAAACAAGGGTAATTTAAAAGAGCCTTTCCAAATACCACATCACTTCTTGTGTTTCATCTAGAGACGAATTAAGAAAAATAATTTTTAGGATATATAATCTTTTATCATATTGTGCATCACGCTGTGGTCCTGGCACTCTTGCACCAATTTTTTTTGCAATTGATACTATAAAACTTTATCTATTATTTTGATATATGGCTTAACACCATAATTTCAGTACCGCAATGTGAAGAGAAAAACCCATTATTTACTGAAAGAAGAATAAAATAGGATAAAGAAGAGATGCATGAAAAAAACTTGAAGATATTTGCATTTATATACCAGTTATTTTTTTTCCAAACTTTATATTTCTTCACTAGTTGTACATATTATAAGAATAAACTGGACTTCCCTGGTGGCTCAGTGGTTAAGAATCTGCCTGCCAGTGCAGGGGACATGGGTTCAAGCCCTGGTCGGGGAATATCCCCACATGCCGCGGAGCAACTAAGCCTATGCGCCACAACTACTGAGCCTGCGCTCTAGAGCCCACGAGCCATAACTACTGATCCCACGTGCCACAACTACTGAAGCCCGTGTGCCTAGAGCCCATGCTCCTCAACAAGAGAAGCCACCGCAATGAGAAGCCCTCACACTGCAATGAAGAGTAGCCCCCACTCACCACAACTAGAGAAAGCTCGCACACAACGCAGACCCTATGCAGCCAAAAATTAAAAAAAAAAAAATGTTTAAAAAAAGAATAAACTATAGGTGCAGAGCAACTCTACTGGAGAGAAATAGAAAGGAAATATCTTTAGCCACAGAAGTAGTGATTTTTCAGACAATGTGCTCATTTTATTTCAGTAAGTTCTTTGCATACACTCAAGTTCCTCAGTGATCAGACATGAAATGCTGATGTTCTATCTAAAGTTTACCTAAAAAGGTTTTGACATATGATAGTTTTGAATGACAGAATATTTAGTTTGACTTCAAGTTTAAACAAATTGTCTCACCACACAGGATGTCTCCTCAAAACTGTGTCTGAAAGATTTGTCCTCAAGACAAATCAAATGTTCCAGGTCAATTATATATGCTTGTTGGTTGACACGTATGCACATATGTATATATGTTTTATATATATATATGCATGTGGATATCTCTTGAATTATGTAATATATTTTCACATTTCAAATAGGAAACTCTACAATTTAAAAATGTTCCCCCGGGCTTCCCTGGTGGCGCAGTGGTTGAGAGTCCGCCTGCCAATGCAGGGAATGCGGGTTCGTGCCCCGGTCTGGGAAGATCCCACATGCCGCGAAGCGGCTGGGCCCGTGAGCCATGGCCGCTGAGCCTGCGCGTCCGGAGCCTGTGCTCCGCAGCGGGAAAGGTCACAACAGTGAGAGGCCCGCATACAGCAAAACAAACAAACAAAAAAAACAAACAAACAAAAAAAATGTTTCTTAACAAATGCTTCAGTAACTTCTCTAACTGCAATGTAAATCTAACGGAAGTGTCAGTAATTCCGATAGCTTATTTTAAAAATCCATGTCTCAATACGTTTTTTTAAATACATAAAAGAATCCTTCACTTCTTCAAATTCTTGGTACCAAATCCTGATGAACAAATACAGATATCTGATTTTTATTTTTAAATCAATCTTTCTTTTCATTCTAATCTAAAACAGAAGAATATTTTGACTGTCTACTGTTCATAGACTATGTCACAGTGACTTTAAATTCATCTCTGTGAATCAGTTTATTAATCCACAAAACAATGCTTGAAGACTATCCATTATAATGGAGGGGGAAAATTACTTACTAAAAAGTATATGATAGGGCTTCCCTGGTGGCGCAGTGGTTGAGAATCCACCTGCCAATGCAGGGGACACGGGTTCGTGCCCCGGTCCGGGAAGATCCCACATGCCGTGGAGCGGCTGGGCCCGTGAACCATGGCCACTGAGCCTGTGTGTCCGGAGCCTGTGCTCCGCAACGGGAGAGGCCACAACAGTGAGAGGCCCGCGTACCACAAAAAAAAAGTATATGATAATGCTTTACCACATCTATTTTCCCAAAACAGTTTGGAAGAGATGCTACATCTTGAAATTCATTCTCCTCATCTATTTCAATCCCTAGCCTATGATATTCTTTTATTTTTAAAGATGGAGAATTTTTGAAAATATCATTAAAATGAAACTCAATCACAGAATATTCGTTAGGTAGCCATCCATGTTGCAACATATTTCAAAGTGGCTGGGAAGCGACAGGTACAGTTGTTTCTCAACCTTATGACAGATAGGTTTTGCTAGTTTTAAATGACAATTCTAAAAATTTTATTTTCATGAATAAATATAAAACATTCTAACAATATATGTTAAGTGTAATTTTAATAGGTAGCTAACACTCCCCATCTGCCAGAAAATAAAGCCATTTGAAAGACTAAAACAGAAGAATCCTGCCAAGTTATTTGGCTTTAGTGCTTCTTAGATAATAAAAAAGAAAAAAGAAGACCATATGCTTCCTAATTTTCCCACAACACTTTATATGCAAATTTGGATGTAAAATGCATGTATTTTATATGCATTTGTGTGATAAATGTTTCTTGGAAAAAAAAGGTGTTCAATTTTGGTTAAAAATTTATGCTTCAGTTTATTCTACTCAAATGCTTACAGAGAAACTAGAGGTAAAGTCAACTCACACGAAGCTAGAATTATATTAGGGCTATAAATGATTACAATAATAACTTTATCAGTAAACTCAGTATAGCTTTAATTTATGGAAAAAAAAAATTTTAATGTCAAATTATTTAGATGATGTTTACATCAAAGCGAAATAATATTTTAAAAACTTTTTTTGGATATAATTTCATGTGACCAAGTTTAATAAAGAATTGGATGGGTCTTGAAATACGTACATAGTCATGTAATTACTACCACACTCATGCTGCAATTGTGATAAAGAACATTTCCATAACACCAAAAATTCCCTCTGATCTTTGCAGTTATTCTCTTCCCCCAAACCCACTCCTGAAATTATTGTTCACCTTTCCATCAATACAGTCTTTTACCTCTTCAAAAAGTTTATATAAATCAAACCATGAAGCATATAATTATTTGAATCCACGCTTTTATTTAGTATGTTTTTAAGAGTTCTTCATGTTATTGTTCTGTACTAGTAGTTCATTCTTTTTATTACTATGTAGTATTCCATTTTATGGATATAACACAATTTGCTTATTTATTCACCAATTTATAGATATTTGGGTTATTTCCAGATGTTTACTATGATTACTAAAGGTGTTAATATAACATTCACAAATAAGTATTTGTGTAGATATATATCATCATTTCTCATGGGTAAATATCTAGGAATTGAAATGTTGAATCATATGGTAATTGTGTACTTAGCTTTATGAGAAATTGCCAAATTTCCAAACTGTGCCATTTGCCTTTCCAACAATGTATGAGAGTTCCAGTTGCTCCAAATTCTCAACAACATTTGATATTGTCAGTCTTTTTAACTTTAGCTAATCTAATTTGTTTGTAGCATAACTTATTGTGGTTTAGTTAGCACATCCTATAATAACAAATAACAATGAGCACTTTTTCGTGTGCTTACTTGCCATGAATATTTATTCATTGGTGAAGTGCCTATTCAAATTAAAAAATTTTTTTTGAGTTGCATGTTTTCTTCCTAGTAAGATGTAAGTGTTCTTTAAATATTCTGTATGGTAAGTCCTTTTTTAGAGATATGTTTTAAAAATAGTCTTTTGAAGAGCAAAGGTTTCTAATTTTGATCAATTCTCACCTTTTTTTTTTTGATGGCTTATAAGAAATCTTTGTTTACTTCAAGGTCACTTGATTTTCTCCTATGTATTTTTAGAATACATGTTACAGTGTTAAGCTCATTCATTTAAGCTAGGATCCATACTGAGTTAATACTTATATGAGGCACCTGGTAATGGTAAAGTTTCTTTGGATACTTTTAATTAATTAATTTTTATTTTCATACTGCAGCACTATTTGTTGAAAGACTATCCTTTCCTACATTGAATTACCTTCCCATATTTCTAAAAAATCAACTGCCCGTATATATGTGGATTTATGTCTGGACTCTATTCTATTCCATTTTTCTTTATGTCTATCAAGTCAATATCACACAGTCTTGGTTACTGTAGCTTTACAATAAGACTGGAAATGAGATATGTGAGTCCTCCATCTTTGCTCTTTTCCAAAACTGACTGGGTAAAGAAGCCTTAGTTTTTTGGTTTTTTGTTTTTTTTTTCTTTCAGCAATTTAAAGAAGTCATTCCACTGCTACACAGCTTGCATAGTTTCCGGAGAGAATTTACTCTCAATATTATCTTTGTTCCTTTTAAAATACTGAATATTTATTTCTTCTAACTTCCTTCAAGATTTTTTCTTTATCATTGGTTTTCAACAATTTGATTATGATGTGCCTCAACATGCTTTTCTTTAGTTCTATTTTGCTTTAGGTTTGCTGAGATCCCTTCAGTCTGTCAGTTCAGTTTCCATTAAATTAGAAAAATGTCCAGCTATTATTTTTTCAAAGATCTGTTCCATCCTTTATTCTCTCCTCTACTTCTAGTACTCTAAGTACATATATGCTAAATTTCTTGGTATTACCCTGCTAACATAGTTTCGTTTTATAGGTCTTCAAGTTTGCTGATCTTTCCTTCTGCTTTTTTTCTAATTTGCTGTCAATCTCATTCAGTACATTTTTCATTTTATTTTTTGTCATGTGAGTTTTTCAACTTTTTTTTTTTTTTTTTTTTTTTTTGCAGTACGCGGGCCTCTCCCTTTGCGGAGCACAGGCTCCGGGGAGCACAGGCTCCGGACGAGCAGGCTCAGCCCCAGCCGCTCCGCAGCATGTGGGGTCTTCCCGGACCGGGGCACGAACGAACCCGCGTCCCCTGCATCGGCAGGCAGATTCTCAACCACTGCGCCACCAGGGAAGCCCTCTGCAGTTATTTTTCTTAGTCTAGCCCATTCTTTTGTGGGAGAACTGTTCTGTGTGCTTTTCTCTGACATCTCTGTGTGTCCGTGTGTCCGTGTGTGTGTGTCCGTGTGTGTGTGTGTGTGTGTGTGTGTGTGTGTGTGTGTGTAGTCGATATCCTGAGTGCCTCCTGGCCTGACCCCACCACCTGTCCCCTCCCATGTCTGCCCTGGCCCCTGCTGGCCCTTCTGTGCTGGCCGAGCAGATGGGGCTCCGGCTCCTTTGTGCTGCCGTTGGCATAGATGCCCTTCCCCTTGGGGCTGCTCTGCAGCCCCCCAGCCCCCTGTCCTGCCCTTGATTGGAAAGTGCTGCTGACTCTGGCTCGGCCATGCCCCTCATTTTCCTCAGCTCTGCTTTTGCTAGGACGGCTGTGAGAAGGGGTGAGAGCCAAGTCTCTTCCGCCCACCCACCGCCCTCTGTCCACAGCACTCTGGTGTTTCTGTGGGCATGCTGCCTCTCATGTCCTGGGGAAATGCAGCCCGTTACCTTTGGGCCTGAGAACACGGAAAGGATGTCCTCTTGAGTGGGTGGTACCTTGCCCACAAGCTCATTGTCGCTGTTTGTGTGTCTTAGGCAGAGACTCTGAGGTTTGGGCTTATGAGCCTGCCCGGCCCGAGCCCCAGGCGCTGGTCGTGAAGGGCGGAGACCAGGTCTGTGACCCCAGCCCGCCTCCTCTGGCTCCTGAGAGCATCCTCTGGTGCCAGCTTTCTGTCCTCGGTGGGAAATCATGGGGTCCCCTGGCATCCCTCCTAATTAAGGCTACCCTTTTTTATGGGTCTTTTGAAATAATGAATCAAGCTGTAGAATGCTTGGCATCCTCTTGAAATGTCATGAAACGTGCAGTCGGCACTTGTGTCCCACTCTCCACCCGGAGACGGAGACATAGCCAGCAGGGCTGCTCTGATGCCCTGCCCTTGCCCTGGGGCGGGGGTGTGGAGGGTGTCCAGGCGGGTCCGTCGTTGCATTTGCATTCCTCACTCCCTGACCCCAGCACAGTCACGCCAGGCTCACAAAGGAAAGGAAGGCTCCCACCGCCCCTCGTTTTGTCCCTTGGTGTGCAGCCTGGAAAAGGGCTGGGGAGGCGGGAGCTGCGGTCACCGGTTCAGGATCCGTGAACTAGGTAGGTCACCCTTGCTGTCATGGCTCACGGGCCCAGCCGCTCCGCAGCATGTGGGATCTTCCCGGACCGGGGCACGAACCCGTGTCTCCTGCATTGGCAGGCGGACTCTCAACCACTGCGCCACCAGGGAAGCCCTCAACTTATTTTTTAAGACTGTTTTTCAGAGCAATTTTAGGTTCTCAGCAAAGTTGAGAGTAAGGTATAGAGATTACTGATATACCCCCTACTCCCACACATGCACAGCCTCTCACATTCAACATACCCCTCCAGAGTGGGACATTTGTTAAAACTAATGAACTTACATTGACAAATCATCATCACCAAAGTCCACAGTTTGCATTGTGGTTCATTCTTATTGTATGTTCTATGGATTTTAACAAATGTATGATGAGATGTATCCATTGTTATGGTACCATGCAGAGTATTTTCACGGCCCTAAAAATCCTCTGTGCTCCACCTATTCATCCCTTGCTCTCCCCTAACCTCTGGCAGTCACTGGTCTTTTTATTGTCTCTATAGTTTTACCTTTTCCAGAACAGCACATGGGAAGAAGAAAAGGGGGAGGGGCAAATTAGGAGCATGGGATTAAGAGATTCAAACTACCATGTATAAAATAGATAAGCAACAAAGATATATTGTATAGCACAGGAAATTATAGTCATTATCTTATAATAATTTTTAATGAAGTATAATCTGTAAAAATACTGAATCACTATGCTGTACACCTGAAACTAATTATAAGATTGTAAATCAACCATACTTCAGTATTAATTAATTAATTAATTAAAAGGCGGCATTTCACACTGGTGGCATTTCAAATCATGTTGGGACAATTAGCCATTAAAAAATAAGTTTTAACACTACACACCTATTAGAATTGCTAAAACGTGGAACACTGACAACATCAAATGCTGGCAAAGAGGTGGAGCAACAGGAATTCTCATTCATTGCTGGTGGGAATACAAAATGGTACAGGTACTTTGGAGGACAGGTTGGCAATGTTTTATAAAATTAACTTACTCTTACCATATAATTTAGCAATCGCAATCCTTAGCATATACCCAAAGGAATTGGAAACTTAGGTTCACACAAAAACCTGCACATGAATGTTTACAGCAGCTGTATTCATAATTGCCAAAACCTGAAGCAACCAAGACGTCCTTCAATAGGTGAAAGGATAAATAAACAGCCAGGCAGTGGAATATTATTCAGTGCTAAAAAGAAGTGAGCTATCAAGGAATAAACAGAGATTGATGAATCTTAAATGCACATCACTAAGTGAAAGAAGCCCGTCTGAAAAGGCTACAACACTGTATGATTCCAACTATATGACATTCTGGAAGAGGAAAAACTATGGAGACAAAATTTTTTACTTTAGACACCATATTTTTTTATCTCTAAAAGATGTATCTTTTTGTATCTTCCATGTCTCTCCTCATCCTGCTTTCTTTACTTTCCAGAACATATGGAACCTATTTATAATAACTGTTTCTACTTCATTGTCTGCTAGTTACATTACCTCTGCTATGTCTAGGACTGCTTCTAACGGTTGATACTTATTCTGGATGTGGATAGTATTTTCCTGCTTTTTTTTCATGTTGTGTAATTTTTGACTGAATGATGATCATTAGGAACTTTATATTACTTCTTGCTAAATTTTTGTTGTATTCCTTTAAATAATGTTAGATTTCGTTGTAGTGTGCATTTAAGTTAGAGGGAATCAGTTGAATCTTTTTGAGGTTTGCTTCTAACCTCTGTTAGGACAACTTCAGAGACGTTTTAGTGTAAGGTTAATTCATACCCCCTACTAAGGTGATACTTGTCTGAGAATTCTATCCATCGGTGGGAACATAAACACTTCCCAGCTCTGTGTGAGTGCCAAGATTTCTGCCATTGGGTAGTTTCCTTCCATTTATGAACTGATCAAAACTCAGCCAAAGATTTGAGGGGGCTTCTCTGCAGCTTCTCTCTCTTTATTCCTCTCTCTCTCTCTCTACAGAGCTTCTTCTCCAGTGCTTTACCCTACAAATTCTATATATTCCTACTCTCCAAAGTGTGTGGGATCTCTCTGTTTTACATCTCAGTGAGAAGACCAGGCCCTGTTTGGGCTCCCCCTCTTTACTTTGTAACCTAGAAAGTGCCTCCAGAAAGAAAGCTAGAACAATTGAAAGGCTCATCGTTTTTGTTTCCCCTTTCTCAGACATCACTGCTTTGAACTGCCTGCTACTCAATACTTGAAAAACCACTGTTTCTTTATTTTATCTGGTTTTCTAGTTGTTTAGGGTGGGAGGATAAATCCTAACCATTACTCCATCATAGCTGGTGAAATTAATTTTTATATAGTAGCAAGATATTGATACCTTGTGTACATTCAATAATTCGATCATTTTATTTACTGGTTTTGCTTCCTAACAGTATTTTTATAAAGAATTGTTATTCTTCCTTAATATTTAAGAAGTATATCTCATGACTTGTGGTTACTATTTTTTTTACAAAAATGTCATTTATTTTGCTTCTTATCAAATATGATATAAAATTTTCCATTGTGTACTTATTTACATTTAGGAAGAAAAATTAAACATCATGCCTATAAAAAGTACGTTTTATGGCCAAGTTGCAGATTAAAAAAGAACTGTCACATCAAATAACAGTAGAAATTAAGGTATGAAATCTTTGAACATTTGAAGCAAGACTTAAATAAAAGTAGATAAAAACACCATTAGGGCAGACTCGAAACTAAGAGAAAAGTCTTGACAAGAATAGAAACTGTAAAAAAGAAGATATTGGTCAACTAGCCAAGAGAAAATTTTATTAATTGCTATAATTACACATAATACATTATCTATACTTTGGTTACAGCTTTGTAAAGTTGCTAGATTTCTTTTATTTTTCTGTATCTAGGACTCAGATTCATGAATATTCTTCAGGGATAGCTGAAATTATCCAGTCACAATTTTGGTACTTCAACAAGATTATTCATGCCTGAGTTGGCCTGACAAAGCCATTTACAGACACCTTCTACCCTACAAGAAAGGACTCTGATTTAAAAGTTGCCGAGTGGCAAGACTTTATTTCATTGATAACTGTGAAAGGTTTTCACAAAGATAAGGCACAATTATAGTAATAAAACTGTGATACATTATGATAAAGATACAGTTGTAATAGAGTAACTACTGGATGATGCTACCACTTTTTTATTAACTTGAACCTTACATTTCTAAATCTTTCCTCACCCTTAACAATTTTGTACTTTGATTATAGAAAGCTTAGATTCCTTTTCAAAGAGTCTTTTAAACTAGTTCATCAATTTAAAATATCAATTGCTCTAATTCCTCATATTAGGGTTTAGGATGGCAAAACAATCAGGTTGAGAGAGAAAGAAAAAGAGCTATTTCTCTCACATGGTGTAAAATTATAGCCACCTGCCCTATGTTTGCAATGTTACTAAACCAAATAAAAAGCTCAAAATTAAGTACTTCCTTCTACGCTCTGCAGAGAAGAGTGTCTTACAGCAGGAAAGAAGCCACTCTCCACGGCTTACAGAAGCATGCTAAAAATAGCACTCAAACCTTCCTGCTGTAAGAACTTGTTCAGAAGATGAAAAAGGTGTTGGTTAACCATAAGGAAAAATTCTTGCAATAATGAAACCACATGAAAAATGTAAAGTCAGGCAGGGCCCATGAGGGCATCTAATGTTGCTACAAGGTAGTTTTCTCTTAATACGTAATTTAGGGAACCCAAAACCAACAGGCAAAGAACAACAGGGTACATCTGAGTAGTACTTAGATTTTTTCACTTGTGATTCTATTTTCTTCTACCTTATTCTCTTTTGTACGAGGACAATAAAAAATGTCACTAAAAAATTACCGATGTGATTTTGTAGCAAGAGACTGGCTAAGAATAGTGCACTGCAGAGGATCTAGTCACAGTGTATACTTATTTCCTCACTCAATCCTGATGTTCCTTAATCCTTCAGCTGTTACTTCTAAATACTCTTTAGGTTAATGTTTGACACATTCACTTCTGTCAGTGGATGGTGCCATGTTTTTAAAAATATAACATAAAATAAATACAATAAAGTAAATATGTCATCCTGCAAAATGCATTATATCTTTCTATTATAATTTACCAGTAACTTTCCCCACTGCTTCCGGAAAGCCTCCAGCTACAGAATTATTTTTAGGGATTATTAGAGAAACTGAAATATTCATGTAGATATCATTGTAGGTTTATACTACAAGTTTTTACAGGCAGAAGGGGTAATCTTGTTCAATGTTACCTTTCTAACACTTAGCGCTGAGTAGGTCCTCAGTAAATATTTGTGGGTTTACTGTATATATTAAATAGAAGATATAAAATAATTGCCTTAATGCATAATTTTTACACAGAGAATGAGGAATTTCTGAAGACTGAAAATGTACATGTACAGTGATAAAATGATATTTTTTACATAAAAAGTACAAAATAAATATCTTTATCACTTTCAACCATG
Organism: Physeter macrocephalus; assembly: GCF_002837175.3. Taxonomy (NCBI): domain Eukaryota; kingdom Metazoa; phylum Chordata; class Mammalia; order Artiodactyla; family Physeteridae; genus Physeter; species Physeter macrocephalus. The sequence continues at coordinate 130,521,683 of NC_041214.2, forward strand.
ATATAGAAGCTCTGTTTTAAAAAAAGAAAGCAAACTCTAAATTTTCATTAAATATCTTGCATCCTTTTCAATCATAAGTAACTGTCCTTATATCTTTTATGTAATTTTTGTCCTACGGGTAAGTATACAGCAGCAATCTTCAAACATCGATGATTAGGGATTCTTATTTGCATTATCATAATATTTTGAACCATCGAGTTCAATATTGAGGCTTTTTGCCAATATGGTCAATGCTATAACTTAATGTAATATCAGATATCCATACAATTCTAAGAAACAAATATATTTAAATGTATATACACAGGGAAGAATTGACTCAGTGTTCTTATCAAATATGATGCTATCAAACTGTGGCAGGATGTCACTCTGGTGATAGCAAGATTACTTGGCACTTTGTGAGCCAGCATAAAAATAGGTCACCAAACATCCACAGTTTTTTTTTTTAATCTGAGCCAAGAAAGTTTAATTTAGAAAGTGGTATTTATTTGAACATTCTAGCATGTTTTTAAAGAAAATATTAGTCTGTTGGTTGTTTCCAAGGAGTACAAACTGATTTCAGCTACATTATTTAACTAAGTAAAGAACTGGGAAAAGACATGATAGGAAACATGGAAGAACTATGTTCTTAAATCTTCATTTGCACCAACTCTAACTGGCACATTCAACTTTCTAAAGCTTGACATTCAACTTAAAGCCTAATTCTGTATTTTGAACTGTTTCATGTGCCATTTGTTGCTATGTTTAAATTTTAATTAGAGTACTTTTTAAAACTAAAATTAATATAATTTGCAACATAGTTTTCATTTATTTTTAAAGCACACAATGAATTCTAGCTGCCAAATTATAATCGAGGAGAAATCACACCAGGCCAGAGAAAAGCTCTCCTGCCAACACACTTTCTGAAAACTCTCAAGACTTCTTCTAAAACATAGGAACCAGAATATCAGTGATTCATCTTTGCCTGTTATTAATCTCAGAAATACATATTATAGATGATCATCCCTTATTAGTATGTGTAGGAGAGTTGACAATTTGTGCTTCAAAATGTTGGTCCCTTTTATAGGCAGATATATTTACCCTCTATCTCAGAAAACCCCTTGCCAACCATGTTTTCATTAGAATTCCTTAAATTATGGAAAAATAACCTCAAAGGGGATTGTTTATCAGAGGTTTCTAGGCACCCTATATACCTGTGACTTGCAAATGAATTTTAAATGAATGCTAGGAGTGCCAAAATCCAAAAGAAAAGCCCATGTGGAAAAAAGATGTATCAAAAGTCTAAAGGATTTATGTTTAAATTATTGACATTCAATTGTGGATGCATGGTTTATTTATGCTGATTTGCTTTCTAGCTGCATTGTATGCTCTAAGTCCACTGGGTTCAGGACAGAAGACAACGACTTCTTTTCTGTATATTTTAATATTTTTTCTACATCACTTGTCCATGTTGATAAGACCAGTGACTCAAAAATGAAAAATGTTCATGTAGTGTCGGTGTAAGTCAACTTTCCTCTCGTCTGTCTTTTAATTGGCTCAGAGATCTGGATTTTCACTATAGTGTGAGAAAAGTATTCATTAGTTAGAAGAATTAAAAATATGAAAACCTTCTTTTCATACCAATGAGGGAAATGAAACCGAATCTGATAAAAATGAAAACATTATCTACTTATCTAATATATGATAGAACTATTATTTAAACATATCGTGCATACACCATGAACAGTATAGTAGCAAGCTATCTAGAAGAGGAATTGTTTCATGAGAAGCCTATTATTATAAGCACAAAATAGAAGCAGGTATACCCATCTCTTACTACTATTTCTAAAGATGGGCAATGCCCTGGGGAAACCTAGGGATCCAGCCAAAGATGTACAGCTCCTTTGATTCTTCCTGCATGTCTCTGGCGTCTTTTCAGTGTTGTCAAATCTGTCAAGAGCTGTGCCCAAAAGAGGACAAATAAAGTGAATATGAAAATGCCACTTTAGACTCTGGATTAGCAAAGAATGTATGCTTGTTGCCTGCAATGATGTTTTCTCAGAATTCTAAGGAAGGACCCTTTTTCCTCCCTTCTCCAAGTGATGGGCATGAACCTGTGTCAACTTACTAGGTTTCCTAAAATTAGGCAAACTGTGCTAACAAGCATGTCATTGAATAGTATTTCTTCAGTTTTACTCTGTTTGATGGGTAAAAATTACACTAACACAATATATAAGCAGGAACTTTTTCTAGTCTTAGTGTCATTGTGTCTGCCCCCCGCTCCCCCAAGTAGCATATGGGCCTCAGAAAGCCTACATTATGAGAAGATCCCAGTGCTGAGGCTGAGAATTAATACTTCCATGGTGTGAAGTCTTTCTGCTGGAATTGACTCTGTTGAAAAACTGGAGTACACTAAGTATTTAAAACATACTCCGTATTTTTTCCCATTATTCCATACAAATGCCCTAATATTTTTTTAAAACTTGCTTCTTTGTGGGAATTAAAATATATGCATTTTTCATTGAGCGTAGGTTCCATATTTTATTAGGAAAAAAGAAGACCCAGACAAAAGAAGCTAATTAAAAAACACTAAATGTTTCTTTAGTGTGGTGTATTAACAGTATTTAAGAATTATGTTATAACAGTAAGCTGCAATTATAACATGGCAGAATGATGCTATAATTCAGCAAGCTCAAAGCAATTCTACTTCATCCAGATACAGTGAATACCCAGCAGGGAATGGCATTTCACAACAACTTGCTCTCATAGTCTATGCAGGTCATATAATATTTATCTTTTATTTCACTGACTGGTATCATGATGCCAAATAATGTGCTCTGTTGTGCAGAAAGGGTTAAGTTATGGCTTTTGTGAGCCATTAGGTGGAGATTTATTGGGGGAGTTAGTAAGTCTATAGTTCAATATGTGGTGATTGAACAAGGACCATAGGTGCAGAGACAGAGAGAGGAAGAGAGCTGAGGCAAATGACATCCCTAGGGCTTTACAACATATGGCCCATCAGTTAAGGGTCAAGCCCCCTCACAAATTGCATGCACTTTACATAGCCATCTGCATCAATAAATTACTACTCTCCTGTAGTCAGACACTAATGCATGAGCAAGAGGGATCAGCTCCACTTAAAAATAAACTGTTTTATTTATTCTTGTTCATTTTGGCACAATACTGCGACCCATCATTTCCACACAAGACTTTCCCCCCACAGTCAGGCCAATCCACTAATAAGTACACTAAGTTTTAAAATTATATATTTGTCTTTTCCAGAGTGATGGAACATATCTTATAGAGTAACTAAGGTGCAGGTGAAGCAGGTCATTTATAACCTGGGAAGATGAAACTTCAACACATTATCTAATTTCTTTCTGCTGAGTTTCCCTTTGACGCCCAAAGACTGGTTTGCTACAGAAAACTTCCTGGAATATTGTACTTTGCATTTTTGACATTGTCCATTTACAAATTAAGAGTGTCAGCACTAAAGCAACCAGTTCTTTCACTACCATGTATATGTGGAGAGAACCTTTGAAACTGGTAATTCTGGGGCACATTTGAAACAGCATGCAAAATAGAGCTCAACTAAGATGATTTTTTGTGTACATTCAGTTGTTATTTTAACTGCATAATCTCGGAACTTTTATGCTTTGGTGCTTTTGCCCAAAAAATTAAAGCTTTGTGAGTCTGAGAGTGTCTTTCATATCTGAAAGAAAAAATATATATATAGTGCTTGGCACCCAAAAAGAAGCAAACACTTTTGAAAACGAATAAATACTGGAGAAGTTCATCAGTTTGTAGCCATGTGATTGACTGGTGATACGTTTAAAAAGTCAACCTTTGGGCTTCCCTGGTGGCGCAGTGGTTGCGCGTCCGCCTGCCGATGCAGCGGAACCGGGTTCGCGCCCCGGTCTGGGAGGATCCCACATGCTGCGGAGCGGCTGGGCCCGTGAGCCATGGCCGCTGAGCCTGCGCGTCCGGAGCCTGTGCTCCGCAACGGGAGAGGCCACAGCAGAGGGAGGCCTGCATACCACAAAAAAAAAAAAAAAAAAAAAAAGTCAACCTTTTTCACAGAAGCAGGGTATTTGGGGTGAAAAATGGGAAAGTAAAGAGGAATAAATACCACTTCATTTAATTCTTGCAACAATCCTCTGATGTCAGTAATTATTATCACCATTACATAGATTTTTTTAAAAAAGAGAGAGAAGGACAAGATTAAGGGATTTGCCCAAGATCACACAGTAAGAAGAGGTAGAACAGGGATTTATAGACGGCTCTTCCTGGGCCAAAGTTCACCGCCATCCAACTTTCCAAGAAAGGTGGAGGAAGCTGTGAGATCCACAGTGGGGCTGAGAAGTCATGGGATTCTAGGGGAGGGAAAGCCCTTACATATGATCTTGCTCAGCCACTTTTCTGCGACTTTAAACAACAAGCACTCACAGGAAACAGAAAGGGGGAGAAGCAGCAATTCAGTTCAAGAAGAAAAGTAATACAGGTAAGAAAAGATATGCATTGTTAGTGGGAATGTAAATTGGTGCAGCAACTATGGAAAACAGTATAAAGTTTCCTCAAAAAATTAAAACTGGAACTACCATGTGATCCAGCGATTCCATACTGGATATTTATTTGAAGAAAACAAAAATACTAACTCAAAAATATATATGCACCCCTATGTTCATTGCTGCATTATTTACAGTAGCCAAGACACGGAAACAACCTAAGTGTCCATCAACAGGTGAATGGATAAAGAAAACGTGGTTTATATTTACAATGGAATATTATTCAGCCATAAAAATGAGGGAAATCTTGCCATTTGCTACAACATGACAACATGGACAGAACTTGAGGACATTATGCTAAATGAAATAAGTCAGACAGAGAAAGACAAACACCATGTGATCTCCCTTATATGTGGAACTAAAAACAAACAAACTCATAGATACAGACAACAGATTGACGGTTGCCAGAGGCAGGGGGTGGGGGAGAAATGGATGAAGGGGGGTCAAAAGGTACAAACTCCCAGTTATACAATAAATAAGTTATGGAGATGTAATGTACGGTGGAGACTACAGTTAATAATACCATACTGTATATGTGAAAGTTGTTAATAGAGCAGACCTTAAAACCTCTCACCCCAAGGAAAAAAAAATTTTTACTATCTATGGTAACAAAAGTTAACTGGACTTACTGTGGTGATCATTTTACAATATACACAACTACAAAATCATTATGTTGTACGCCTGAAACTAATATAATCTTACATGTTAAATTGTACCTCAATTAAAAAATAAATACTTTTTAAAAGAAAAGAGAACGGATAACTGTAGATCAGTACAGCTCTGAAGCTTAAATGTTGCCAGGAATAAGCTCAGTAATTGTGCATATCGAGGATAGGTTTCAACTTATACGTTTTCTGAAACACTGAGTAGAGCAGGATTCTGAGGGATGCCCAAGATCAATGGGAAAAGAGACAAAGCCAGAACAGCTTAGAAATAAATAGCACAAGGAAAAAGAGTTTAGAGAGATGCCTATACTTAATGAGATATTCTTCATCTTATCTGAAAAACTGGTTGAAACCTCAGTTTGTTTCCTATACTTTATAAGGCTGGGCCTGGGTATCCTTTTGGAAAGTTTTTGATTCTGCATATTTTCCAGAATATATAGAATACCTTTAAATGTACAGAAATATTGAGATATATCCATGAAAATTTTATCTTTTGGTTTGGTATGTATTAAAAGGGCAAACTTGGATTCCCATAAACCTTATGTATTTCCTTAAATACTCGAAAGAAGTCTATCAATACAAAACTTAATTAATTACCTTTTAGACTGAGAGCAAATAGACACAGGCATGATTTAGTATGAGAAACACAGATGTGTACTTCACATCTGAGATTGGACTCTAGTTCACGAAACATATTAGAGTGGACACAAGACCAAATTCTTTTGATTTAGATGGAAAGTATACGGTAAGATTTGCATTGTAATGGATCCATTGACCCCTGGTCAAGATGGAATTGTCAATAGAAGTGTCTTATGTATGGTATGAATCATATTTAATGGTTCTATTAACATCATATTGAGATTGAAGTCTCAAGGAGCATGACTTAGAATAATGGAAATGGAAGAGGGCTTTATTTATTATTTTCATTTCATTTCTACAAGTGTATTTTTTCACTTTTATATCATCTCTCATAAAAAAAACAAGCAATGATACACTTAGTAAAATTATATCAAAGCACACAAACTTGTAAAAGGCATCCAATTTTAAAACAGATGATTCTCCCCCTGCAAGATCAATTCCGTAATGGCCTACACCTTAAGGAATAAGGAGGATAGGGACTAATGGAAAAAAGGGTGGATTGACAGTGAGCAAACACAGCATCTTCAACTACTCCTGAGTCTGACCTGCTGTGAAACGGTAGGCAAGTGGCTCTATTTCCCTCAACTCTATTTCCTTTCAACTGGAAAATAGGGATAACATATGACCGCCCTTTTATGTCATAAGATGCAAGGATGAATCAGATAATATAAATGAAGCTTTTGGAGCACATTAGAAGAAATTGGTTTTTGAGTTACGATAATTATTTAATGATTTCTTATTGTTATTACATCAGAATAATAACTACTGACCAAATTCAGTATTCATGTAATAAAATGGACAATCATCAATCTACACAATTTTCTAATTGTCCAAGGTATTTCTGAAGGAACAGGAATTAGATATTTTATGCAGTGACATACTTGAAGTAGTAATCTGTCTTATATGCCATTTTAATTTTTAAAATGTTAAAATACAATATCTGAACTACACTCTCCATTTTCCTAACAGTTAAATGGGAAGGCAGCTTTCCATTCAGACTTGTCAGAAGTAATATAATGACTAAAAAAATTATCAAAGAAACAGAGAATGTTAAAGGGAAAAAGAGAGAAAAATATTTCTCTTACTATATGGTCATCTATACACTAGAAGTAACCATACTGTAAAGCTGTGATTCTAGAAGACTGTGAATGGTAATGGAAGAGCATGGGAAAACAAAATAGCATTGAATCCTCTAGAAGGATCAAGTTGAAAAACTGAAGGATACTTCTCCCAGCAGAAATAGGCCTTTTTCAAAACGGGTTAAATCATAAAAATGTAAATTGAGAGCAGAGATTTGAGAAGATGGTGGAAGAGTAAGACACGGAGATCACCTTCCTCCCCACAGATACATCAGAAATACATCTACACGTGGAACAACTCCTACAGAACACCCAATGAATGCTGGCAGAAGACCTCACACCTCCCAAAAGGCAAGAAACTCCCCACGTACCTGGGTAGGGCAAAAGAAAAAAGAAAAAACACAGACAAAAGAATAGGGACAGGACCTGCACCAGGGGGAGGGAGCTGTGAAGGAGGAAAGGTTTCCACACACTAGAAGGCCCTTCGCGGGAGGAGACTGCTGGTGGCGGAGGGGGGAAGCTTCGATTAGAGAGATGCCTATACTTAATGAGATATTCTTCATCTTATCTGAAAAACTGGTTGAAACCTCAGTTTGTTTCCTATACTTTATAAGGCTGGGCCTGGGTATCCTTTTGGAAAGTTTTTGATTCTGCATATTTTCCAGAATATATAGAATACCTTTAAATGTACAGAAATATTGAGATATATCCATGAAAATTTTATCTTTTGGTTTGGTATGTATTAAAAGGGCAAACTTGGATTCCCATAAACCTTATGTATTTCCTTAAATACTCGAAAGAAGTCTATCAATACAAAACTTAATTAATTACCTTTTAGACTGAGAGCAAATAGACACAGGCATGATTTAGTATGAGAAACACAGATGTGTACTTCACATCTGAGATTGGACTCTAGTTCACGAAACATATTAGAGTGGACACAAGACCAAATTCTTTTGATTTAGATGCAAAGTATACGGTAAGATTTGCATTGTAATGGATCCATTGACCCCTGGTCAAGATGGAATTGTCAATAGAAGTGTCTTATGTATGGTATGAATCATATTTAATGGTTCTATTAACATCATATTGAGATTGAAGTCTCAAGGAGCATGACTTAGAATAATGGAAATGGAAGAGGGCTTTATTTATTATTTTCATTTCATTTCTACAAGTGTATTTTTTCACTTTTATATCATCTCTCATAAAAAAAACAAGCAATGATACACTTAGTAAAATTATATCAAAGCACACAAACTTGTAAAAGGCATCCAATTTTAAAACAGATGATTCTCCCCCTGCAAGATCAATTCCGTAATGGCCTACACCTTAAGGAATAAGGAGGATAGGGACTAATGGAAAAAAGGGTGGATTGACAGTGAGCAAACACAGCATCTTCAACTACTCCTGAGTCTGACCTGCTGTGAAACGGTAGGCAAGTGGCTCTATTTCCCTCAACTCTATTTCCTTTCAACTGGAAAATAGGGATAACATATGACCGCCCTTTTATGTCATAAGATGCAAGGATGAATCAGATAATATAAATGAAGCTTTTGGAGCACATTAGAAGAAATTGGTTTTTGAGTTACGATAATTATTTAATGATTTCTTATTGTTATTACATCAGAATAATAACTACTGACCAAATTCAGTATTCATGTAATAAAATGGACAATCATCAATCTACACAATTTTCTAATTGTCCAAGGTATTTCTGAAGGAACAGGAATTAGATATTTTATGCAGTGACATACTTGAAGTAGTAATCTGTCTTATATGCCATTTTAATTTTTAAAATGTTAAAATACAATATCTGAACTACACTCTCCATTTTCCTAACAGTTAAATGGGAAGGCAGCTTTCCATTCAGACTTGTCAGAAGTAATATAATGACTAAAAAAATTATCAAAGAAACAGAGAATGTTAAAGGGAAAAAGAGAGAAAAATATTTCTCTTACTATATGGTCATCTATACACTAGAAGTAACCATACTGTAAAGCTGTGATTCTAGAAGACTGTGAATGGTAATGGAAGAGCATGGGAAAACAAAATAGCATTGAATCCTCTAGAAGGATCAAGTTGAAAAACTGAAGGATACTTCTCCCAGCAGAAATAGGCCTTTTTCAAAACGGGTTAAATCATAAAAATGTAAATTGAGAGCAGAGATTTGAGAAGATGGTGGAAGAGTAAGACACGGAGATCACCTTCCTCCCCACAGATACATCAGAAATACATCTACACGTGGAACAACTCCTACAGAACACCCAATGAATGCTGGCAGAAGACCTCACACCTCCCAAAAGGCAAGAAACTCCCCACGTACCTGGGTAGGGCAAAAGAAAAAAGAAAAAACACAGACAAAAGAATAGGGACAGGACCTGCACCAGGGGGAGGGAGCTGTGAAGGAGGAAAGGTTTCCACACACTAGAAGGCCCTTCGCGGGAGGAGACTGCTGGTGGCGGAGGGGGGAAGCTTCGAAGCCACGGAGGAGAGCGCAGTAACAGGGTGCGGAGGGCAAAGCGGAGAGATTCCCGCACGGAGGATCAGTGCCGACCAGCACTCACCAGCCCGAGAGGCTTGTCTGCTCACCCGCCGGGGCGGGCATGGGCTGGGAGCTGAGGCTCAGGCTTGGGTCGGGATCGCAGGGAGAGGATTGGGTTTGGCTGCGTGAACACAGCCTGAAGGGGTTAGTGCACCACAGCTTGCCGGGAGGGAGTCCGGGAGAAGTCTGGAGCTGCCGAAGGGACAAGAGACTTTTTCTTCCCTATTTGTTTCCAGGTGCGCGAGGAGAGGGGATTAAGCGCGCTGCTTAAAGGAGCTCCAGAGACGGGCGCGAGCCGTTGGACTCTAGTTCACGAAACATATTAGAGTGGACACAAGACCAAATTCTTTTGATTTAGATGGAAAGTATACGGTAAGATTTGCATTGTAATGGATCCATTGACCCCTGGTCAAGATGGAATTGTCAATAGAAGTGTCTTATGTATGGTATGAATCATATTTAATGGTTCTATTAACATCATATTGAGATTGAAGTCTCAAGGAGCATGACTTAGAATAATGGAAATGGAAGAGGGCTTTATTTATTATTTTCATTTCATTTCTACAAGTGTATTTTTTCACTTTTATATCATCTCTCATAAAAAAAACAAGCAATGATACACTTAGTAAAATTATATCAAAGCACACAAACTTGTAAAAGGCATCCAATTTTAAAACAGATGATTCTCCCCCTGCAAGATCAATTCCGTAATGGCCTACACCTTAAGGAATAAGGAGGATAGGGACTAATGGAAAAAAGGGTGGATTGACAGTGAGCAAACACAGCATCTTCAACTACTCCTGAGTCTGACGTGCTGTGAAACGGTAGGCAAGTGGCTCTATTTCCCTCAACTCTATTTCCTTTCAACTGGAAAATAGGGATAACATATGACCGCCCTTTTATGTCATAAGATGCAAGGATGAATCAGATAATATAAATGAAGCTTTTGGAGCACATTAGAAGAAATTGGTTTTTGAGTTACGATAATTATTTAATGATTTCTTATTGTTATTACATCAGAATAATAACTACTGACCAAATTCAGTATTCATGTAATAAAATGGACAATCATCAATCTACACAATTTTCTAATTGTCCAAGGTATTTCTGAAGGAACAGGAATTAGATATTTTATGCAGTGACATACTTGAAGTAGTAATCTGTCTTATATGCCATTTTAATTTTTAAAATGTTAAAATACAATATCTGAACTACACTCTCCATTTTCCTAACAGTTAAATGGGAAGGCAGCTTTCCATTCAGACTTGTCAGAAGTAATATAATGACTAAAAAAATTATCAAAGAAACAGAGAATGTTAAAGGGAAAAAGAGAGAAAAATATTTCTCTTACTATATGGTCATCTATACACTAGAAGTAACCATACTGTAAAGCTGTGATTCTAGAAGACTGTGAATGGTAATGGAAGAGCATGGGAAAACAAAATAGCATTGAATCCTCTAGAAGGATCAAGTTGAAAAACTGAAGGATACTTCTCCCAGCAGAAATAGGCCTTTTTCAAAACGGGTTAAATCATAAAAATGTAAATTGAGAGCAGAGATTTGAGAAGATGGTGGAAGAGTAAGACACGGAGATCACCTTCCTCCCCACAGATACATCAGAAATACATCTACACGTGGAACAACTCCTACAGAACACCCAATGAATGCTGGCAGAAGACCTCACACCTCCCAAAAGGCAAGAAACTCCCCACGTACCTGGGTAGGGCAAAAGAAAAAAGAAAAAACACAGACAAAAGAATAGGGACAGGACCTGCACCAGGGGGAGGGAGCTGTGAAGGAGGAAAGGTTTCCACACACTAGAAGGCCCTTCGCGGGAGGAGACTGCTGGTGGCGGAGGGGGGAAGCTTCGAAGCCACGGAGGAGAGCGCAGTAACAGGGTGCGGAGGGCAAAGCGGAGAGATTCCCGCACGGAGGATCAGTGCCGACCAGCACTCACCAGCCCGAGAGGCTTGTCTGCTCACCCGCCGGGGCGGGCATGGGCTGGGAGCTGAGGCTCAGGCTTGGGTCGGGATCGCAGGGAGAGGATTGGGTTTGGCTGCGTGAACACAGCCTGAAGGGGTTAGTGCACCACAGCTTGCCGGGAGGGAGTCCGGGAGAAGTCTGGAGCTGCCGAAGGGACAAGAGACTTTTTCTTCCCTATTTGTTTCCAGGTGCGCGAGGAGAGGGGATTAAGCGCGCTGCTTAAAGGAGCTCCAGAGACGGGCGCGA
>NC_041214.2:130536745-130538386 GCF_002837175.3 Physeter macrocephalus
AAAGAAACAACCTAACCTTACAAGTAAAGCAATTAGAGAAAGAAGAACAAAAATAACCCAAAGTTAACAGAAGACAAGAAATCATAAAGATAAGATCAGAAATAAATGAAAAATAAATGAAGGAAACGATAGCAAAGATCAATAAAACTAAAAGCTGGTTCTTTGAGAAGATAAACAAAACTGATAAACCATTAGCCAGACTCATCAAGAAAAAAAGGGAAAAGACTCAAATTAACAGAATTAGAAATGAAAAAGGAGAAGTAAAAACGAACACTGCAGAAATACAAAAGATTATGAGAGATTATTCAAGCAACTATGCCAATAAAATGAAAAACCTGGAAGAAATGGACAAATTTTTAGAAATGCACAACCTGCTGAGACTGAACCAGGAAGAAATAGAAAATATGAACAGACCAATCACAAGCACTGAAATTGAAACTGTGATTAAAAATCTTCCAACAAACAAAAGCCCAGGACCAGATGGCTTCACAGGCGAATTCTATCAAACATTTAGAGAAGAGCTAACACCTATCCTTCTCAAACTCTTCCAAAATATAGCAGAGGGAGGAACTCCCAAACTCACATTCTACAAGGCCACCATCACCCTGACACCAAAACCAGACAAAGACGTCACAAAGAAAGAAAACTACAGGCCAATATCACTGATGAACATAGATGCAAAAATCCTCAACAAAATACTAGCAAACAGAATCCAACAGCACATTAAAAGGATCATACACCATGATCAAGTGGGGTTTATCCCAGGAATGCAAGGATTCTTCAATATACGCAAATCAATCAACGTGATACACCATATCAACAAACTGAAGGAGAAAAACCATATGATCATCTCAATAGATGCAGAGAAAGCTTTTGACAAAATTCAACACCCATTTATGATAAAAACCCTGCAAAAAGTAGGCATAGAGGGAACTTTCCTCAACATAATAAAGGCCATATATGACAAACCCACAGCCAGCATTGTTCCCAATGGTGAAAAACTGAAACCATTTCCACTAAGATCAGGAACAAGACAAGGTTGCCCACTCTCACCACTCTTATTCAACATAGTTTTGGAAGTTCTAGCCACAGCAATCAGAGAAGAAAAAGAAATAAAAGGAATCCAAATAGGAAAAGAAGAAGTAAAGCTGTCACTATTTGCAGATGACATGATATTATACATAGAGAATCCTAAGGATGCTACCAGAAAACTACTAGAGCTAATCAATGAATTTGGCAAAGTAGCAGGATACAAAATTAATGCACAGAAATCTCTGGCATTCTTATACACTAATGATGAAAAATCTGAGAGTGAAATTAAGAAAACACTCCCATTTACCATTGCAACAAAAAGAATAAAATATCTAGGAATAAACCTACCTAAGGAGACAAAAAACTTGTATGCAGAAAACTATAAGACACTGATGAAAGAAATTAAAGATGATACAAATAGGTGGAGAAATATACCATGTTCTTGGATTGGAAGAATCAACATTGTGAAAATGACTCTACTACCCAAAGCAATCTACAGATTCAATGCAATCCCTATCAAACTACCACTAGCATTTTTTACAGAACTAGAAAAAAAAATTTCACAATTTGTATGGAAACACAAAAGACCCCAAATAGCAAAAGCAATCT